>NW_026060930.1:0-221000 GCF_929443795.1 Astur gentilis
CGGGGGAACGGGTGTGATGGGGATGGCGAAGGGGCCAGAGCAGACTGGGGTGCCATACCTGCTGGTGGTGCCTGGGGAGCCTGGGCTGCAGGGAAGGGCTGCTCCCGTGCGGGCAGGCGGCATAGGTTGGCTGAGCCTGAGAGAATGAGACAGGAGCGATGGCCGGCGGTCACCTCTGCTCTTGTCCTCCAAGAGCATCCCTGGGCTGCAGGGGTTGGGGTCGGTCCCTACCTCAAGGGTAGAAGGTTTTGGGGAGCACGAATGGCTGGAAAAGCTGGGGCGCTGGGGGGCCCCAGGGCCCAGGCAGTGGGTGCTGCGTTGGTGGCCGTGCCATGGTCCCTTCTGGCTGTTAGCTACCAAGGACTCTTTGGCGTCTCCCCGGAAGGAATGCGGGGGCTCCCTGTGTTCCGCCCCACCCCCAAGAGCCTCCCCAGCTCCTCCTGGGGAGGGAAAGAGTTAAGGGAGGCTGGGGTGCCCCCGGGGACTACAGGCGGCTCTCGGGGTCTGCGGGTGCAAATGCTCTTGGCTTTCAACAGTATTTTTCCGGTGGGGGAAGAACAACAAGTTGATTCAGCCGAGCCAAGCGGGGACCAAGCTGCAGCCGCAGCCTCCTTGCGCCAGATGGCAAATGCCTTTGTGACCGTTGCCCGCGCTTCTGTTTGCTGCGTTGACCGGAGCGAGGCAGAAATAGGAAAAAGGACCTCGAGGGCACGAAGGAAGGTCACGCGGTGTCGCTCGGTGGCACGCTTTCCCACAGCCCTCACTCCAGTAGTGCTGTCAGGTCTTTCAGTCTCCTGCTGGGAAAAGCAGCAGCTCTGGATCCCCCTGGGAGGGGGTGGCCCTTTCCCTGGGTGCGTGACACCCCGGAGGAGACAGTACCCGCTGCAGCGTGCTCCCAGAAAAGGACTGGATTCTGCCCAACGTCCGGTGTCAGGGCGCTGGGGCTGTTTGCGCTCTACGGGATGCCAGGGATGGGGTTAGTACATCCCCTCCTCGTGCTTGGAGGATTCGGCGCTAGCAAGGACACCCCAAGGGTACCAAGGACACAGGCCTCTCGCTCCCGCTGTGTGAACAGTGTGTGGCCTGGGGGAGTCGGGACAACTGCCGTGAACCGGAGGCCAAAGATCTCTCCTGGCCTGTATCCTGGTAATCAAAGAGATTGCGCTCTGTTCGTGAGGCACCTCTGGCTGCAAGATTGTGCAAGGCCATGTGCTGCGTGACTTGTGGCAGGGACCGATGCTGGGGGCACGAAGGCAAGTGCGCTTCTAAAAGCATAAAACTCCATTTCATTTCAGAGCGCAGCTGAGCCACCCCGCTCCTCAAGACTCTGCCATCTGCACCGCTGTGGCTGGGACCGGGCAGTGCTGCACATCCCAAAGGCCACCAAGTCACACCCGTGTCCCTGCTTTTCCGGGAGCTTCTGCGATGCGAGCGATGTTCTGGGGGCTGATCTCTTGGACTACAGCTACCCCGTCCCTGACCGGCAGCTGGCCAGGAGGGTTGTGTCCAGGGTGGAATTCCACCTCTCTGACAAGAACCTGGCCAAGGATGCTTTCCTCCTGAAACATGTCCAGAAGAACAAGATGGGCTTCGTCAGCATCAAACTGCTGACGTCCTTGAAGAAGGTAGGCAGCGCGTTGCGTTGGCCAGCCGAGGTGGGAAGTGGCCTCCATGTGGAAGACGCCTGGATGTCTGGGTGTCTGGGTGTGCTCTGGCTGTCTGCCATGGCCAAAACACTGCTGTGTTATCAACAGCTTTCTAGCTACCAGTACAGAGCACAGCACTACGAGGGCTGCTGTCAGGTAAAGGAACTCCAACTCATCCAGATCCAATACAGAAGGAAAGTGGAGAAACAACAGAGGGAGCAGCCCAGGGACACAGAGCCCCAGGTCTCATCTGGCCGCTCCTGTGACCATACGGTGTATGCAAAATCAAATACCTGAAGTGCTCCCTTAGATGCAGTTTACAGCCAGGGGACAAGAAGGTGGCAGTTCTGCATTTTGCAGCTCCCAGGCTGGTGGCAGAGCCAAAGCAAAAAAAACAAACCCCAAACCAAACCAACCAAGAGAGGTAAAACTGGAGCGCAGGGAGCAAATGCTTTTCTTTCACCTTAGGCCAACTGCTTGGACGCTCTCTATGCTGCCCTGCCACAGAGGGCATCCCTCTCGTACCAGTAAGAGACATAAGAGTGAATTAAAGCCAGGACCCCAAACCAGACCAAAAACCCGGTTGTGATCAAGAAGAAAGTGGAGAATGCATCAAATATAACAGAAAATTATTTTGGACATTCCCAGTTTACATTTGAAAAAAAGAGAAAAAAAAAGAGGAGGAATTAGGTATTAAAAGAAGAGCACTGAATGATAAAGCCATAGCAGTCCCTCTACCACTACAAACCCACACCCCCCCACACACGTACGCACACAGACTTAACACCACCAAACTCCCCTTGACTGTGACGTTCACCTCAGCTTGCTGGTCTAGAGATACTGAATGCCTGAAGCACACCAAGGATAACTGAAAACATCTGCATGGCTTTAATGGGAATCCTCCAACTGAAACAAAGCGCTTTCTCCCTCTGTCTGCGTTGGCACATCCCCGAGTCACGCTCTCACTCCTCTCCTTCAAAGTCAAGATTCCTAAACGGGAAAAGCGGGAGTGGGGAAAGGCGAAGGGAAGAGAAAAAGAGGGAGAGCATCATCAGTGGAAGACCTGCCAGCTGCTGCTGATTCAGCCCTGTTTGGGGGACCACCCCAGCAGAGAGGAGTTGGTTTGCATGCCACGGTCCTCACTGCCTGTTCCCAGGGACAGGCCGTTTGCTCAGCCTTGCCGGCCAAAGCGTGGGAAAAGCGTAGGTGTGCGCCGTCGCTTGCTGAGGAGCACGGTCACGATCACATGCAATCCTTTACCTTTTTCCTCCCTGGATTCAAAGGGTTTCTGTCTTCAAAGTGAGAGCCTTCCATACGGTCGTTTGTGACATTTCATCCAGGATAACAATCTCAGAAGGATCAGTCCTGCAATAAATATTTTACATAGCAATCCGTGATTATGGGAACTGATGCCACCAAGGGCATTAGCATCAGCAAGAGGAACAGCGGAGCCCCGAGAATCAAAGCTCTGCATAAGTGTGGGAGGTTTTGCTGGATGAGGAGTTTTGGGAGGCAAGCCGGGGAGCTGCAGAGCAACAGCTCTGTGCAAAGGCTCTTGCTGGGGCTTAGCCCCGGTCCGGGTTCCTAAGCCACTGCTGGTACAGATCACGCCTGCAACTCCTCATGTGTTAAGTACGAGGATCTCCAGCTACCGTAAAAGCACTGATGAGGCAAGGTTTGGGGGTCAAACGCGAGTGCTGCAGCCACTCTGCTTGCGGTCAGAGCCTTGCAATCACTTCCTGCAGCCCTGCCCCCGAATTCGATTTTCCCACCAAGCTGCCTGCTGGTTTCTGTGGGATGCCCCACAAAGAGGCAAGTGGAGAAAACTCTGCCAAACACCATCAAGCTAATCTTGCCGGGGGTCCTGGCGCTTGGTGGGGCTTTACCCGTCAGTGCTTTGCTTTGGGATATCCACGTCACTGGTCTTCCCCACGTTCAGCTGAACTGAACTTGCAGCAGCAGCAGCTTCCATGGCCCTCCTGGACTCCTGATGTAAAAAAGGGACAAATCACATTCTCTGTCTTTGATCAAAGTGGACATAAGCTGAATGCCCAGCACAAACTTAGCAGTCTGCCCTCCGCTTCTGCCCCTTGGCAGCTATAGGTATTAGTGCAGCAGGGGAGAAACCGTTCACTCCAAAGATTTCGGGGCAGGGGGACTGTGTGTTCAAAACATGATTATGAGCAAGTCTTGCCAGCAGCAGCAGCCGCAGCAGCATCTAATAATAATCATCATAATGATAATGACCTTTGTGAAAAACGACTCGTTTTAAAAATTACACCTGTATTCAAGCGTTCAGCTCACTGCTACTTGAGGAAACAAAGGTTACAAAAGTTACAGGCTATTGGGATCTATTTCGATTGAGTGCTGATCTTCCCCCAACATTTCCAGACAAGCTGTAAGAGAAACAGGCAATCTCACAGACACACGGAGATGTCCAGCCCCGAGGACACAGCAAGCCTTACCTCTTCTTCTTCTCCAGCTTCATTTCTGGCATCGTCCAACTTCTTCTTCCTTTCTGGCATAAGGTCATCCAGAAAGCTGAGCTCTCGCTTTGAGAAGCAGAAATCCATCGCTTTCCGGACAAATACGAGAGCCAAAACCTTCATGAATAAGAGGGAAGATGCGGTGAGCTCAGAGACGATGCCACCTCTCACTCCAACGCTGCAAACACCCCGCTGCCGAGCGGTGGCAGCTCTTACCATCATGGGAAAGATGATGGCGGCACGGGACACCTTGATGGTCCAGAGCAGGACGAGGCAGGTCAGCTGGATCGCCGTGAAGAAATGCACCTTTCGCAAGGGCACGTGCCGCAGGTAGATGAAATCCGGCTGGTGTTTCGCTGGCATCCAAAACAGCTTCAAGCGATCAAAGAACTGCGAAATAAAAGGGAAAGGTTGCCACCTTGGGACTGCGGCAAGTTTCTGGCCCTCTCGAGACGTGGAGGCACTTTGCAGCATCTCGCTTGCCGTCAGAAATACTGGATCCCACCGCATTCCTCCTGGGAGCAGCACCCATTTTCCCTTCGCTCCATCTAGCAACCGGCTTGCCCCTGAGAGCTGCCCACCAAACGGCAACTATTCCATGCCATTCCATTATTAGCATTTCTCGGCCCACTGAATCCCCCCGCGAGGATTTCCACCAGTGGTAGAAACTGCCTTCCCTTTGCACCAAATTCCCCCGCTTTTCACGTAACCAAACACTGACCTGCCCTAAACCCTGCAACAGAGAGCGCTGAACTTGCCTGGTCCTCCCAGCCCTCTATACCTCCTGTGCCTCCACCAATCTCTTTCTTACACAAAAGAGTTTCATTGCTTGCTCTGCGAGAAGTTTTTCCCATGCCACTGCTTTTTTCCCTGCTGCTACAGAGACAAAATACCAGGGAGCCGACATGCTGCACGCTGTAAAAGAGTCCGTACCTGAATTCTTCTGAGCGACGACACACCCATGTAGAGAAAGACGCCATAAAGCACAGGCATTGGTATAAACTGGGGGGGGGGGGGGGGGAGAAAAAAAAAAGAAAGAATGCAATCGTTTCTTTTTCTGTATTGCATTTTCAGTATTACCACCCTCTTCCACAGGCACTGCCTAAAATTGCTTGAAGCTTTCCAGCTTCCATTCAGGCTTAGAGATGGGTCAGATATTAACCACTGTTTTGCCATTTTGTGCGCACGAGTGAGCTAAGGCTCTGCTTTAGGCTGAACTTGGGAGTTATCTCTCCTCAGAATAATCCTATTTTCCAGAAAGGTTGGAGGAAAATAGGCGATTTCACCCGTGCTACCCTATGCCGCATTCTCTGGCGGTAGAAGAAACACTTCTGCCTATTCTTGGGGCAACAGGCAAAGGCCACAGGCCTCCTTTTAGCCTAGAGACGAGATTACTTTGTGGGAGGAACGTGCAAGGAAGCCCACAGGGATGACCTCAGTGTGTTTAGCTCCTGGGAACGGCTGCTCCGCGGCATTTGGGGAGCAAATTGCAGCCACTAAAGGGCTGCCTGTTTGAAACAGAGCAGATGTGCTTGTCTGAATATGCTCAACTGTAACCCATAAACATGGGTGGGCCTGAAAGACACCCAAAAATTCAAGCAGTTGCGTTGCTTGCTCGCCTCGAGCACACCAAACGGGGGCCTGAAGGGCTGCAAAACCTAACCGAGGCTGGTTCCCACCGTTGGTCAAGCCCCAAGGGTTGGGACCACCTCCTCCTCCTCCGCTCCACAACTAACTACTCAGGCCTGCAGAGAGGGGACTGTTTTTCTGTAACCTCCAACAAGCTCACGGTTGTTGGGTGGTTTGCATTTTCCTCTCACCTTTAACACGGAAGTGAAGAAGACAGAGCAGCCCATGAGCACAAAGATCAGCAAGCCAGTGACTCTCTGCTCTCGTATCCCCAGCAACTTGGGTTGTTCTCCTGGAGCTGAGCAGTCAGACTCTACTTTGAGGCTATTCACGTGGGTGATGGACAGGACGGTCGCAGCCACAAACCAGGGCAGCCCCATCACAGAGCACACCCCGAGCATCACGGCCACCACAAAAAGGTCCAGGTGGTACCCGCATCCTTTCTGCAGGCAGGAAAACAAGAAACAGAGCATCCCATAGCACAAGAGCAAGGATAACGTCGCAAGTCAGACTCAAACCCTGCTCGAGCACAAGTCAACTTCTTCAGAATTCAAAACAAGAAATGGAAACAAGCAAGGGTGTATGCAGGCTTTGCACAAGCACCTGGCATGAAAATCTGGCAGGAGTTCAGACACAATGGATATGCAGAGCTTGTGCATTAAATACTTCTCCAAAAAACAACAAGCCACAACCCAAAAGCACCAAACCATTTTTTCCACTCACAAAGAAAACTGTACCACTTGCAAGGAAGGTGTGACTCTGAGTTATCCCTGGCAGCGCATCAAAACAATTCATTCCCCACACCTGCTGCTGCTGCCATTTTAAAACAAAAACGCAGTTCTCTATTGCTCCAAGATTAATTTGCTCCTCCAAAAGGTTGCTCATCTGAACTGCCCTGTCACTTGCTCCCTGCATCATCATTAATCCAGGAGAGCATCCTGCCACGCAGCCTGACCTTGTCCCAAACCAATGCCTTCAGAAAGCATCGGGAATAAGAGCTTCCCCCCAGACCTGCAGCCCAGAAGGGGCTGGAGTCATCTCTCGCAGGCCCTTACCTTCAGCTTGTGCTCCTTCCTGTTCACAATAACGGCACTGATCTGCTGGTCCATGAATATCAAGATGGTGCAGAGCAGAGCTGGGACGAGCGCAGCCAACACCGTCCACCAAGGGTTGGGTCCTATGGGGTTGATGAACCACCCGCGGTCGTCTCTGGTAGGCTGCAACAAAGCCCATACATCAGCATCGTCTCCCAGCCCAGGCACTCCACTGGCTTTCATTTTCCCCTCCCTCCTTGCGTCAGAGCACCTCCCAGCCCTGGCTTCATGTCCCCCTCTCCCGGGGGCTTCAGCAGTGCCAGTCTCCTCCTTGCAAGCAGCTCTAGATACTTCCCCTGTAGGTATCTAGTTTTGGGGCCATCTTCTCATTTCTAGGAGGAAGCAAGGCACTTGGAGGTGGAAGAGGAGATGGTCACACCACCAGCATCTCCTCCAGACTCAGCCCTGCCCTGCCCCGGCATCACCTTGTGGCACCCCCACGTGCCAAAACACCCCGTACCTTGAACGCATGGGGGACCTGGAGCTTCGGCAATGGGATCCCAACCACAAAGTCAAGGAGCACCACGATGACGATGGTGAGGAAAACAGCAAAGTTGCTCACTGTGGACCGTACCTGGGGCGAGAAACCAGAGGTGAGAGGGGCATGGCAAACAGGGCCGTAAGGTGAGATGCAAGAGTTGCAGACATCCACAACATTAAGGCTGCTTAACCAAATCCCACCACCCCTCTGAGCACATGCAGCCTGATCCCTTGCTTAGATACTGCTGCTGTGTTTGTCCCTGGGAGATCTGGGGTCAGACAATAAAAAAAAGCTTAACTAGGCCAACAAGGGTTGGTTTAAGTCAAAATCTAAAAATAATAATAATAATATTAAAAATAAGAAAACACATGTCTGCCACTACAGCTACACTCACAGCTACAATGGCAACAAGGCACTGAGGCATCCTTTAGTCCTCAAAAGGAAGCTCCTCATTCGAATCTACTTTCCACTCGAGCACATAATGCACAGAAGGTAGGGGAAAAAAACCAAACCGAAAACCCCAACCCCCAAAACTTTGGGAAACCTGACTTCCTACTACCTGAGGAGAAGAAAAAAAATAAAAAAAAAATCAAACCCCAAAAATCTTCAATCTGGGGCAGGTCACGAGGCAGGTGGGAAACGCTACGATGATTTTGCACTCATGGAAATGAGTGTGGGACATCCAAGCTCTTGGAGAGCTTGGCCTGCAAGGCCAACGTTTCCCAGCTTGACCAAGGCAGGGC
Organism: Astur gentilis; assembly: GCF_929443795.1. Classification (NCBI taxonomy): domain Eukaryota; kingdom Metazoa; phylum Chordata; class Aves; order Accipitriformes; family Accipitridae; genus Astur; species Astur gentilis. The sequence continues at coordinate 8,080 of NW_026060930.1, forward strand.
AAATACTGCTTAGTGCTCCAGGAAAGCCATTTTGGGAAACGAGTGCGGAGATGGACACTGGCCACCTCCTTCTACTTACTCTGGTTGGAAAGTAGCGGCTGGTTTTAAACTTCTTCAAGAAGCTTGACAGGGCAAAGGTGGCGAAGAAGAGGATGCAGCACCAGAAGAATACATCAGGGGTGTAGGGGCCGTCGCGTCCACAGGCAGGTCCTTGAAACTCCCCACGCAAATACTGACATTCCTGGAGAAACAGAGCGTCAGGACACAAAGGCAGTGCACGTGCGGCAGGGAAACCTCGCATAGCTAGGGGGTTTTGAGGATCTTGGTCCAAGATCCACGACCCTGTAACTGCTCCTGCCAATGGAGATTTATATTTAATGAGCAGCAGCAGCTGAACAAGTGACACATCGAACTACACAGCGGAGAAATGAGATGTGAGGAGACACCATACGCTAGTAACACATTACAAGAAACACTCATCCAGGTGACACTCTTCCATCAGTTGCTTGCATTCATAGCACTGTGTTTCCTTAACTGCATCTGGCTTCAGTCCTCACATCTTCCCGCAAAAAACAACATGCCAGGCTCTCCCAACCCTGTGAAGAAAACCTCATCAGCTTTCCTAACTAAAAAGTAATTCTTTTAAAAATTATTTTTAAACCTGAAAAGGACTAGGATTCACAGGACTAGCATCATTACATTCACTTCACAGTCCTCCTCAAAATGGGAGAACAAAAGATAATTGACATGACAAACGCCACAGTTACAGACGTTCCTTCCTGGGGGTGCAGTTCGCACACCTAGGAGCTCATGCATGCACGAATGGGTGACGCCAGGCAGCAGCCTTCTTACGTGCCTCTGACCTCAGGAAGAAACAGATAACATGAATACTTTTACTCCATTTGCATCCTGAGGACCAGAGATGAAGCCCAAGATTTGCCTAGATGACACAGTCAGTTCCTTTAAGGGATGAAATTGTTCGTTTGAGTTTGGCTTCAAGGACTCCCACAGCTGGCGATTAACTAAGAGGTATGCTACAGCGAGGAGCCCGACACACAGACTGCAGGACAACTCATCACGCCAGGCCTCTGAGCTTGCAGTTCTCCGCAGGGCCCGGTGCTGCCTGAGCAGGTGGATGGACTTCCCAGTTCCAGAAATACAAGCTCGTGAATCAAACCCTCCTCAAGCACGCAGGCAAAACTGGCTGCGCTTTAGCGAAGCAAACCAACAAGGAGGCTTCCTTTGTTTGGGTGCCTCCTGTCTGACGATGCTCTGGGCTACTTTCTCTTCCTGGCAGCAACAGGAATAAGTTGCTCTCATACCTACCAGCTTCTGACAGAGAAAGAGGATGATCTCGTTCTTGCCTGCTAGGACCAGGGGTGGCAATAACGCAGTCTGCCGAGACTGGAAGGGGATGCCTTGGAGGCGGAAACACGCGGGTGTTCATTACTCCTGGGCACTCGGAATCACGGGAGGAGATGATGCCGAAGGGCCTGATCCGATTCACAAACTGACGCACCTTAGGACTGAAAAGGCTTCTCCTTCCACTAACTTACTTTTCTCTGCAACAACAGCCTCAGGAGAGTAACTTCTCCGTAACCCTTTACACTACAGCAACTACAATACTTAATCCTAATGTACCTTACAAGAAAACTACTGCGGTCTTGTCTACTAGACGGCCAACGCTGCTGCGCTTTACATTTTATTAACCTTTTGAAACAACGCACTAGCTTTCCTTGCAATCGCATTACGTGGGCTTCCTGGGACTTTATATATGCACGTTCGTTTTCTCTGGCTAAATCAGATTTGGAACGCAGGGGTGGCCATCTGAAAACACTGCAAAACATTCTTTTTACATACATCAGTTCTCTGGTGAAGGCAACAACTGAGGAGGATCTTCAGCTAATGTAAAACTGCGAAGCTCAGAGGAGTCGTACTCCAGCTAAAGATCTGCGCACTACTAGGCAGGAATGTCAAATTAAGCAATGCCCAACAGATACAAGTCATTGGACCTTTTCTTTTACAAGTAGGAAAGAAAGGGTACACAGAAAGATAGTGGTCTGTAGAAAATGCATGTAAATCATCAAGATTTCCAAGGATTACTCGAATCGCTTCCTGGAGAGGCCAAAACAAGAAAGGAAGGAAGAATATTAACAAGATAGCCACAATCCCACCGCCAAGTACAGTTTTCAGGCTTGGGAAAAAAAAATAACATTACAGTTTGCAGGAGTCATGGAAGAGCAGGTTCCAGATATTTTGCTTTTCCTCCTCCCCTTCTTCCCCCTGCTCCCTCCCATCACCTTAGAGCACGCTGCCCTAACAGATTCACAGAAACTGAAGTGAACGAATATCTTAACCCTGAATTAACATAGAAGCAATACTATGGAGAGTGGAGGTGTGCTTTTAAATTTAACAAGTTCTACATTTAAGAAGCCTCCTCCTTGCCAGCACAACACATGCAGTATTGACCTGTTTCAAAAATAAACATATTCCCCTTTTTCGGAATATTGACCCAATTCAGTTACAAAGGAACTGTAATTCAGCCCCAACAAACTCCTGCTTTATAAACGGGAAACTTTTTCTAGGAATACCTTTTGTTGGGAAGTGGCTTGCTGAAAAAGGACATGGGCCTGTGGAAAAGTTCACACAGAGCAGAGTTCTGTGTGAAAGAATGTCAGTTTGAGCAACAAGACTAGGCCTTGGCTGAAAATAGCTGGCTTTACTGATATTGGGAGAAAAACAACAGCTGGTCTCGCTGTTATCAGGAGAAAGACAGGGACGGTGTGACCTTGGCATAACTTCACAAGTAACTTTTGAAGAAGTTCTCATGAGAAAGTTACTGAACACGCGTAGCTGCCAACCACAAGTGGGTGTGTTTTAGTAATGAATAAACATTAGCAATGTACCAATCATATTAGGACTAGTAGGCATAATTATCGCAAACTGTATAAATATGAGCTATCCATGCAAATAAAGTTGAATCACTTCTATCACTCATATTGGGTCGACTTATGTGCATTCCTCCGCCGCTCCAACAAATGGTGTCCGAACGGGGACCGAAGAAAGGGGAATAATTGGAGCGACGGACACTGAGAAGCACCGGTAGCAGCGACCGGGGGGCAAAAGATTAACCGAACGCTGATCGTCTTGGTTGGTGTGTTAACTCTCGTGCCTGGACCATCCAAAAGGGGTTCGCCGTCAGTGAGGGCTACTGGAAAAAGGCTGCAAAGACTTTTTAACCGAGGTCCCTTAATCAAGGTAGCACCCAGGAGTATCAAGAAGCCGGCCGGCAATGGATCAAGAGGTAGCCCTAAAATTATTATAGTGCTTTTTAGAAAAGCGGGGAGTAAACTGCATTAAGCAAATTTCGGGGTTGGTCGCGTTAAGGGATGCTTTAAGAATCCAGATTTATTATTTAAGGAGAGTGAATGGCGTAGATTAGGAGACGTATTATGGGATATGGTAACTGATGATGATAAATCAGCTAAAAAACTAATGAAGCAAGGACAGAAACCTTTCAATTAGTGTGGGTACAGCTTTTGAGCTTAGTACCTGGAATGCTATCGGAACCTCCCTATGGGATGAAATTAGTGACGGGTCTAAAGAAGTTAAAGATCTTGTAACTTTATGGAAATTGATTAAGACAACTCTGTAAGAAATGAAAGCAGATCGTAAAGCGTCTGCGTCTGCTTTTGCTGCTCTCTCTCTCCAACCGCAAGCGAAAGGGAAAAGCGGGGAGAAAAACATAATGCAGCGAGAGAGACTTTTTGGAGCTTGTTCGCCTACTCTCGTGCCCTTGACTTCTGCTCCACTCCCTGGGACTGCCGATATTAATCAGCCATCCGACAGTTCCCAAGCCTCCCTAACCGTACGATTAAAGGAAACCCTACAGAATCAGGGAGTGAGTAAAAATCTGCCTACGAAAAACCAGCCCTCAGATACCACCGTTCAACATGAACAAATTATACCTAGCATACACCCTGATTCAAATAATGCAAACAAGGACTTGGCTACTCTAATAATAGAACAAAAAGAGACAATGTTAGAATTGTTAAAGGAAATGGGGAAAAGAGACGGGGAAACCAACCGCACCCGTGACAGACGCAGAGCCGCCTGTAATAGCCGCTGCAGAAGAAAGGCAGAGACATTGGAGGGGTGTAATAACAGATGCCATTATAGAAGGGACTATGCTCTAAGCATTCCCAGTTATTGCATCAAATGGACAGAAAAAATGGGAGGTGTTTGACTGGAAGGTCATTGAGAAATTAAGGAATGCTGTGAGTCAGTACGGAATCAAATCTGCGTTAACTCACCAAATACTGCAATTCATTTTTTCTGCTGATACGCTGATACCTCGAGATATTAAACAGCTAGCACAGTTGATTTTGACACCCGCCCGAATGTTAGTGTTTTTCTGGCAGTGGGAGAAGCTCTGTGATAGGGAACAAGCAACATCACGACAACAAACAGATCCCCTATGGGGAGTAACCATGCAGATGCCGATGGGTACTGGACCCTTCGCATCAGGGAACGCTCAGTTACAATGTGTCACTGAGGTTCATCATCTATCACAGATCTTGGCGTATCAAGCTTTTCTTACCGTACCAGACAATATGTACAGCCATGCTTTTACCCAGGTGAAACAGGAGAATACAATTTATGACCACCCTGACATGAACGAGGGCATGAAAGAAAACATGTTCAAAATACTCGCTTTTGAAAATGCTACTGAAAAGACACGCAAAGCATTGTGTAATTTGCCGAAAAATGCAGACATCGTTGATATGATAGAATACACGGATCGATCAGTGGACTCACAGAAAGTAGCCTATGCTGCCACAGCTCTCCAAGGAGCTACAAAGAAACACAAGGCCAGTAAGACACCCTTGGTCAAGTGTTCTAACTGTGGCAAACGTGGACACATTAGGAGCAAATGTACAGGTACTGTTAACAGTAAGTGCTGCAACAAGTGTAAGAAAGATAACCATACCACCAAGAATACAGGAAGAAGGGAAACTTTACACCGACTGCGAAGGCCCCTCGCGCGACGACACGAACGCAAGGGGCTTGAGCTGCCAGCCCTCAGGCAGCCTCGCAACCACCAGATCCGCCACCGCAGGAAGCTCCAGAGTGGATGTGGAAACCGCAGTCAACATAAAGGGACCATTGGGGTTTGGACTTAGTGCATTTTTAATGGGGCAATCTTCAACAGCTCTAGAAGGAATTCTGGTGCTCCCAGGGCTTATTGATGCAGATTATTGTGGGACTGTGAAAATTATGATTCATGTTTTAATCCCTCCTGTTTCTATTCCTAAAGGTACCAGAATAGCACAATTAGTTCCATTCAGGTCGTGTGTTCCAAACCCAGGTGAAGTACAACGTGGAGATGGTGGATTCGGCTCCCCAGGGAAACCGCAGGTATACTTTGCCATGGACACAACAAGAGGTAAACCAGAAAAGGTAGTGCAATTGGAAGGGCCCGATGGAGTTGTTGTCAAGAAACCGATGACAATCAATACAGGTGCTGATGTTATGATTATTTCACAATGCATTTGGCCTCCATCATGGCCATCGATCAATCCAAACTTTGGTATTGCAGGGATAGGGGGCACACAAGCCACCTTAGTAAGTCAGCTACCAATTACATTTGTGTTCCCCGATGGTGAACACATTACGACGTGTCCGTATGTCATGACTACCCCAACTGAATTGTTTGGCCTCGTAGGCCATGATTTATTGAGCCAAATGAAGGCAATGTTAGTGACGCATCCTTTTTAGGAGCGGTCACTGAGGGGTAGCCGATTCTGAAAATTAACTGGAAAACAGATGAACCTGTTTGGATTGATCAGTAGCTGCTAAATTCTGAAAGGCTACTAAAAATACAAGGGTTAGTTGAGGACCAGTTGAGAGCGGGACAAGTTGTTCCTTCTACTAGTCCATGGAACACATCAATATTTACCATTCCCAAGAAAAGTGGGAAGCGGAGACTGTTACATGATCTCAGAGCTGTGAATGTGGTGATGCACAGTATGGGAGCCCTGCAGCCAGGTTTGCCATCTCCAGTTATGCTTCCAGAAGAATAGGATTTGTTAATTATAAATCTAAAAGATTGCACCCAGATGGCGCTGAACGGTTCGCCTTTTCGGTACCATCAATTAACAAGGCAGAACCCTATAAGAGATACCATTGGGTCGTGTTACCGCAATGAATGCGCAATTCCCCCACGATGCGTCAGGTGTATGTGGCCTGGGCATCAGAGCCTGTAAGAAAGCAGTTACCTCAGTAACTTGCCACAGGATGAGATTTTAACTCAATTGCAGGACATCTTAAGCCATCGCGGAGTAATAATCACTCCTGAAAAGGTGCAAAAGGCAGCACCTTGGAAGTATTTGGGGTGGCACATAAATGCTAGCAATGTTAAACCTCAGAAGGTTCAAATAACATGAGAAATTTCAATGTTACATGATGTCCAGAAGCTTGTGGGAGATATCCAGTGGGTGCGGAATCTTTGCGGTATCACTAATGGCAATATGACCCCTCTGGTAGAACTCTTGGGTATGAGAACACTGTGCAGATGAGAAACGGGAAATGACAGAGCTGACCAATTGGTTGCAGCGCCACGGGAGCCTCCTCCAGGGAATCGTTTTCAACAAAGCACGGCAATCGCATGCGTTCTTGCACCAACCCGCTAGGATGTTAGCAAAGCAATTTGACTTACCACTTACTGATGCCCAAGGTATCGTTAAAGCATGCCCTGATTGTCAAAACGAAGGGCTGGGCTTGGGCTGTGGGGTTAACCGACGAGGTCTTTTGCCATTGCAGTTGTGGCAAATGGATTTCACCCATGTCATGTGGTTTGGTGCAAAGCGTTCTGTGCATGTGTGTATTGATACCTATCCTGCTGCCATGTGGGCCACGGCACGAACTGGAGAAAAGGCCTTACATATTGAATGACATCTTCACGCTTCTTTTGCAGTACTGGGTGTGCCTCAAGAAATTAAGATGGACAACGGCCCAGCCTATGGTTCTACACGATTTGCTCGATTTTGTAATTTGTGGGGAATTCACCACGGTACCGGTATTCCACATCTTCCCACAGGACAGGCTATTGTCGAATGGGCCAACCAAACCCTAAAAGAACATGCTGCAAAAACAAAAGGGGGGAACCCAGGGCTTACTCCCAGAGGAACGATTGGCCAAAGCCTTATTTGTGCTAAATTATCTTAGATTGACAGGTGATCACAAAGACCCACCAATGGTAGTGCATCATGTTCTTTTACAGGCAGAAAGGACGCAACAAAGTACAGGAATCATGGTAATGTATAAGGACCCAGAATCCAGGAAATGGTGCAGATCAGCAGAAGTAAAACTTACTGGGAGATCCTGGCTAAGTGGGACAAGCCATGGCTTCGCACTGATGCTGGACCCGGAATTGTTCCAATGGCGACTGGCACGGCACCGGCGGGTGCTGGAGCCACTGATCTGACAGATTCTAACTAATAGAGTATTACTAGTGGACACGGAGTCCTTCAGAGAGGTTTTCAGAACAGCGTGCCTTATTGTATATAGAACCTGCTTTAGGTAAAAAGTGTGTAAAGCATAATTTGATTAAACATAGTGTGATTACGGGAAGACAGTGTGGGGTAAAAGTTAGTTAAAGCCAAAATTAGGGGTAAGGTCTATTTCCATTAATAACCTGGGAACGAGGTTGATTGTGTTTCCACAGATACAGGCCCACGATGGACTCCTGTTCGATTTGCATGACCATCATCATCTGGAGCATCATAGATGATGTGGCAATATGAATACTACCTCAGCCAAAAACTAATGTATAGGTCACCTTGGCTAACATAACAGGTCAAGATTCTCTGTGCATCGCAACTGTATCGTAAAGCCCATGAACCAATAGACAAGATGGCTATGACTCGTGCAGCGCGCCTGGCCAGCGAGCGCATGCGTCAGATTGCAACCGAGGCGGACTTTTGGCACCCGCTGGCCACGTGTGCTAAAACCCGTTCCTCTGCAAATGTATAAATACTGGGATTTTCCGAAGAGCATCGGGCTGGTGTACGGTGAGGCCATCGTTGCCTCTGTGGGGACGCCCACGGAAAGCTGGCACCTACCGATTGCTGGGCTGAGTTCGTGGAGCAAGATGGCACAAGAATGTATAGATGGTTCATTTTCCTCATGGTCTGGGTCATTAGGGGTAACGGGTTGGCTCAAAGAATTATGGGCATTATTGTAGTTACTGTGATTTTAGCTATTGTAACAGTTTTACCTTGTTCAGCTTATTAAGGAAAATGGCATCCCAAGTTATTAAGCAAGCCTGGATTGCTCAAAAACAAAAATAGGGAGAAAGATTTAAACGGAGACCTACAGTGGATTCAACCTTGTTGTGGTATTACAAATACAGACTTACAGCCGCTGCTGGATTTATTGAGGGGCAGCGATAGCTTAACTTCTACAAGACAACTAAGTGCACCGGGACGGCAAGCCTTGACAGCAATTGGACAAAAAAAAAAATCACATCATCCATGTCTGGCAGATACGTTCCTGATTTACCCATAAATTTGAAACCTTATGCTGAGATTGATATGGAACACACTGACTGTAGTAAGCAGCATGACAGTGACACCGGTGATTGATCCACATCGGTTAACACCATGGGACAGTAAGAATGTTTGGGTGTCACTAGCTAAAGCTATTAATCAAACCTCTTTTTGTGTGCTTATGTATTTTATTAGGTATAATGTTGTTTTTACTGTGTTTAATTAATTGTGTTCACAGATCTTTGCAAAGGGCAATACAGCAGGTGTTAAAATTTTACCTCAATCTATATACAAACAAATAGATTGGCTGAAGAAACATACACAAAGATCCAGCAAGAAACTAGTTGGTTTGATGGAGTGTTACAATCAATATTCGGCGGGATAACACTATGGGTAATGTCATTGATTAAGGAAGCCTTATGATGGTTGGGTATATTGATATTAATCTGTGTAATAGTTAGAATTCCGTATGGGTGCATGATAAAAGGAGTCTCAAAGCTGACACACCAAGCTCTACTCGCACAAAAAGAAAAAGGGGGAATTGTTGGGAATTGGCTTCATGAAAAAGGACATGGGTCTATAGAAAAGCTGCGCGAGCAGAGTTCTGTGTGAAAGAATGTCAGTTTGAGCAGCAAGACTAGGCCTTGGCCGAAAATAGCTGGCTTTGCTGATATCAGGAGAAAAACAGGGACAGTGTGACCTTGACATAACTTCATAAGTAACTTTTGAAGAAGTTCCCATGAGAAAGCTACGGAACATGCATAGCTGCAAATCACAAGTGGGTGTGTTTTAGTAATGAATAAACATTAGCAATTTGCCATTGTTGTCCAGGCCCATTGCCTTTTCCAGTCTGGCCCATTTCCAGCTTGGAGGTGCTCTTAGGATTAGTCTGGAGGCAAAGATCACACTGTTGTGCGATCACACTGCCTCACCGTGGCGTATAAATTCCTAGCCACAATTTCTCCTATCAGATGATTATACAGGGCTTCTGTTCCCCCATGTCTTTTCCTATGTTCCTCCCCTATCAAATGCCATAATAAGCAAGAGGGAACGATTAGCTTTCCCTGTGGGGTATGAGCCCACCCCTCTTCATTATATGACCCTTCTAAACCTGTAATGAGCTTTTGATCTTCCTTAGTGTATTCTGGCTTACCTTCTAGGGAAATCCACCTATCAGGAATTAAGGCCCCTTCTGTTTTTACCTGTGTTTTGGCCACTTGTTTTGCCTCTCTGTCCGCCAGCTCGTTCCCTTTTTCCAAATCTGAGCTCGCTTTCTGGTGTGCCTTAATATGCATAATTGCTACTTTCTTAGGGAGCTGGACAGCTTCCAGTAACTTCAGAATTTCTTCTGCGTGTTTGATATTTTTCCCTTGAGAACTCACTAGTCCTCTCTCCTTCCAAATTGCTCCACGTGCGTGTACAACTCCAAAGGCATATTTTGAGTCTGTATAAATGTTCACAACTTTGCCCTGGGCCAATTCCAGGGCGCGGGTTAGAGCAATTATTTCTGCCTTCTGTGCGGAGGTGTTCCTGGGCAAAGCCCCCGATTCTATTACCTCTTGGCTGGCAGTGACGGCGTATCCCGCGTGTCGATTACTGTTTAGGACGTAACTGCTTCCGTCTGTGAAGCGAGTTTCCCCGTTTTCCATGGGGCCGTCTTTCACGTCTGGGCAACTGGCGTACGTTGCTTCGATGGTTTCCAAACGGTCACGATGTACCGGTTCTCCTGTGTTCCTGCTGAGAAAAGAAGCTGGGTTGACAATGTTAGCGACTACAATCTCCACGTCATCCCGCGCTACCAATATAGCTTGATATCTCAGGAATCTTTGTGGAGAGAGCCAGTGTCCGCCTTTTGCTTCCGGTACTGCTGATACTGCGTGAGACACCAGAACAGTCATCTTCTGGCCCAGAGTAAACTTTCGGGCTTCCTGTGTATTTAGTATCACAGCCGCAACCGCCCGCAGGCATCCAGGCCAACCTTTTGCAGTCGTGTCTAACTGCTTAGAGAGGTAGGCAACTGCCCATCGATACGGGCCCAGGTTTTGTGCTAATATTCCCAGAGCAATGCCCTGCTTCTCATGGGAGTAAAGAAGAAACAGCTTACTCGCATCTGGGAGTCCTAAGGCCAGGGCCGACATCAAAGCCTTTTTCGGTAGCTCAAAGGCTCGTTCAGTCTCCGTATTCCACTCAAGGTGTTTCTGCTTAGTGGCTGTCAACGCATACAGTGGTTTAACAAGCAATCCGTAATTATAGATCCACAATCGGCACCACCCTGTCATTCCCAGAAAAGTCCATAACTCTTCTACTGTCTGAGGTCTCCCAGTTTGACATATTGCCTCTTTACAGGCCTGTCCCAAAGGTCTTTGTCCCGCACTAATTTCATAGCCCAAATAATTCACTTTGCCTTGCATTACCTGTGCCTTTTGCTTGGATACCCGGTACCCCTGAAGTCCCAGGAAATTCAACAGACTCACCGCCCACATCATACAATCTTTCTCTGTTTTGGTGGCGATTGGGATATCATCCACATACTGCAACAGCTTCCCCTCCTCAGACGGGGTTTCCCAGGATTCCAAGTCTTTCGCAAACCGATTGCCAAAAACGGTAGGCCTATTCTTAAATCCTTGTGGCAAGGCCGTCCAAGTGAGCTGGGTCTTTCGACCGCTCTTGGGCTTTTCCCATTCAAATGTGAGTAAGTTTTGCCTGGCTTCATGGAGAGGGAGGCAAACGAAAGCATCCTTCAAATCTAAAACACTAAACCAAGTCAATTCAGGTGTTAGTACGGTTAACAGGGTCTATGGGTTCGCCGCTACCGGGTAAAGATCTTCAGTTATCTTATTCACCGCCCATAAGTCTTGGACCACCCAATATGACCCATCGGGCTTCCGAACAGGTAATATAGGGGGATTGAATTCAGACTCACACTCTTTTAATAGTCCCAACTGCAAAAATTTTTCTATCACCGGCCGGATTCCTTCTCTGTCTTTCTTCTTTAGGGGATATTGTTTAATTCTTACCAGCTTTTGGCCTTCCTTGATCCTAACTTCAACAGGTGGAGCACTTTTCGCTCTTCCAGGTGCATCGGTAGCCCATACCCCCGGGTACACTTGCTTTAAGATGTCCTCATTAATGATTCCTTCTAGGGGGAGACTGGTTAAGGTTAGGCTCAATATTTGAATATTTTGCTGATCTTTTACCTCCAGAGTAATTTCTCCCTTCTTGAATACAATTTTTGCTCCCAATGGTTCCAACAAGTCCCTTCCCAAAAGGGCCTTTGGGGAGTTCGGCATATATAAAAATTTATGAATGCCCCACTGTTTTCCTAATTTATATTCTAAAGGTTTACAAAACTATGCCTTTTCACTTTGGCCAGTCGCTCCTTTCACCGTGACATAATCATTCCCCGGGGCATCAAAGCCTGATTCAAAACCGAGTATGTTGCTCCTGTATCTACCAAAAATTCTACCTCTTGTTCTGTTTTCCCTAGCTTAATTATAACCAGTGGATCCGCTAGGGTAGATTCCCCAGGTTCTCGTCAGTCTCCCTTCACAGAGGCTACTGTTCTTCCTGTTTGAGCCCTCTGATGCTCCTTGTTCCCTGGGCATTCCCTCTACCAATGACTGAATTTCTTACACAAAGCGCATTGATCCTTGCCCAGTCGGGGCAAGTCTCGTCTAGGCCCTCTTCCCCTTTCTTCCCGAATAACAGCCATTAATTTCCTTTGTCCTTGCCTATATCCTTCTTCTCTGTTACTAAACACCCTCCGTGCTTTTGTGGTACAGAACAGAGATGTAGCAAGAAAGGAAAAAAAAGAAGGGAGGGAGAACAAAGGGAGAGAGACACAAAGACTGAAAGAAGGACAAAGGGATGGCAGAAGAAAAAAATAGTGATAGGCTACAGGACAGAGATGGAGGAGTTCCAAAAAGACACAGGGAGCATGACAGAACGAGAGTGAGAAACAAGGGACAGAGCAGGACAGCACTGGAGGAAAAAACAACTGTCATTGATAGGCTGTGAGAGAGACATGGAGGAAGAGAGAAAAGAGAAGGGACAGCTAGCTGGAGAGGGGGATACAGTTAGAAAGGATGGAAGAGGGAAGGGAACAGAGAGAAATACAGAAAAGATGGCAAGAGGAAGCAAGGCAGAGGGACAGCAATAGAAGAAACAAGGGACAGGGATCTGGACAGATGAAGAAAAAAGCAGGAGAAACATACAACATGATACGGTGGGACAGAAAGTAACACAGAGCGTCAGATGATAATAATGACAAGAGATAGAGAGAGACTATGAAAAGCACAGGAGGTTGGAGAGAGAGAGAGAAGACATGAATGAAAAGAGTAGAGAGCACCACAAAGGGTCAGGGAAAGAGAAGGACAACAGAATAAAAAAAACCCTCACATATTACACACACGTTATCCACTCATCAAGCCCATTTCAGAGTTACACAGTACCTCAGCCCCTTTAAGAAAAGTAACACATGCGCCCGAGCCCATTTCGGCGCCGCACCACGCCCGAGCCCATTTCAGCGCCGCACCGCGCCCGAGCCCATTTCACGGGTCTCTACCTACAGCTCCAATTTCAAAGTTCTGCAATCACTAGAGGAAGGAATGCACCCCCTTTCCATTAACCCAGCAGCAGCTACATTTACCTCAAGGTATCTACAACTCGCCCTTGGATGCCTAATTCCAACAGACACTTTCACTTACTTCAACAGCTAAGTTTACCTATGGGCACTAAACGCCCATGCTTCCCTCTACGCTTCCCTTTGTGATTGCCATTAGTACTGTAATTCCCACAAGGACACATAATTACCTGCCTTTTTTACATTTTATTTTTAGTGCTTCATTTGGTCCATTACTCATTCCACATAGATTCAGCTATGTCAGTATTTCAATCCAATTCTACAATGTACTTTTTCTACAATATATAGAAAAGACTTATGGCCTCACTCGTCAAAGATTTGACACTATTAGATTTAGTCCTCTTTTAATCACTATTTTTACAAATACATGTAAACTCCAAAAATTTAGCATTACCTGAAGAAGAAATGCCACTATTTAGTACCTGCAATGCTCTACGGAGTGGTCTTTTCCACATTCCTCGCTCCCATTACATACATCGCTGCACATCCAGAAGTTTTACTCCCTGAGGTGACATTACCGCCATGATCCCTGTTCCCGGGCACCAAACGAGTGACCTCCAATCATCTTGACAGACCGTCCACTTCCACACCTCGACACAAAACCAGAAATTGAAAAATATCATTACATCACAAGCTACAAAGAGCAACCAAATATTTTACAAACCCACCACAGACAAATACAGTTACACTCACGCACTTCACAACCCTGGCCTACTCCATGCTGGCCATCTAGTCCAACTCCCCCCACAAAATCCTCAACTGTCTTCCAAAGACCATCCACCGAACAACATATCTCTCTGTGCTGACTGGCAATTACCAGGTTCCAGGGGAGCGCTCCACAGGAACACCGTTCCCGGGAGCCTTGGAAAAAAACAAACAAACAAACAAACAAACAAAAAAATCGCCCTGCCTTTGAAAACCCAGGCCCGAGGCAGACCCCAGTCCAAACATTGGCAATCAACACTGCCTCATGGAGCAGCTGGGACCAGGGAAAAGAAAAAATAAATGGGGCAGGGGAGGACACACCAAAAACCAACCCATATCCCAGCTGGGGTTTTTTATTCTAAGTTTGGGGTTTTTTTCCTAATTCCCTGAAAAACATCTCAACTCTACATCCAACCTGAAAGGAAAAAAAACCAAAAAGGCTTAACCACAGAACCCTACAAGGTTAGAGACATTCACAACACACCACTCGTTCAGATCACATGAACGCCAGCCCTCACTCTCAACTCATCCATCATACCGTCCACAGGCCTCAAGAGGCCGTCACCCCGTCTGCAGCAGCAGGGGCCTCAAAAAAGCACCCTACCTGCAAAAACCCAGGCCCCAGCCCAACCTCCTTCCAACCAACCTCCCCACAAACTGCCCTTCCGTTACACCAACATTTCAGCATGCACCATCATCTCCACCATCCGTGCATTTTCAACCCGATAATTAGCTTTCACAGTGCCACGTGTCACAGTCCAACCTCCGTAGCGCCATGTCACCTAAACGCAAGGTTCCTTCAAGCACCTCTCGTGCCCTGTCATCACCTGCAAAAACAACACACAAAGCTTGTCAACAGACACTTCATCCTCGAGAGAGAAGTCCTCCACCACTCCCCTACCCTGCTTCCCACCTATTCCAAAAATAACACATCCTCACAGCCAGTGTCCTCCATGACACTTGAAAAAACCAGAGCATCAAAACCACAGAGCTGTCCCAAAGTTACCGATCGCTCCAAGACCCATCACGCTGCTACTTAGACCTCAAGGCCTTGACCATTTCTAGAGACTTGCCACAAAGCATCTGCATAAACAAGATGAACACCATTGCCCAGTTCCTGCCTTACTCAATGCTAGTTCACAGTCCAATTGCGATCCCCTCAACTCTGCATGCAAAGAGCCCAAAGTCATTAAACCTTCTACGCTGCCTCTACAATGCCATACAAGACACACACAAACATAGAGCCATGTAATTCACATGCAAATGTAATGCCATACAAGGCAGTACTCTTACCTCAGTCAAGGCAAAACAACTCAGAGCCTTGCCATACCAGACAAAACAGAACAGGGCCAATGCAAGAGACTCTCACGTGACAGTCAATACAAGTACAGACCAAAACAATACAAAACCAATACAGAACCATAGAAGGCAAGGCAGTCTCAGGTGGCAATCCATACAAGTACAGAGCACTGCAATACAAAACACAATGCAGGGCCAGGCAATGCGAGACAGTCTCACATGACAGTCGATACAAATACACAACAAAACACCACAGGGCAAAGGCAAATACAGACCAATACAATGCAAGAAAACTGCAAAACACAGCAAAGCAAAGCAGTCTCATAGAGCCACCGGATGCATCTTCCTTCAGAGTCCACTCACAGACTCAACTCCTTACAGTGCTCTGCTGCCTTCCCCCATCGCTCTGTGGGACACATCCTGTCCCTCCACATCTGAAAAAAACCCAAACCAAACATATTGAATGAGTCACCTGGATGCAGAGCAAGAGCTTCACAACTCCAGAGGTCTTGATTCCATCTACAAAGACCATCTGGAATGCAGCTACAGCCTGTCATTTTAAAAACAACAACAAAAAAAAAACAACACACAACCAAAAAACAAACAAAAAAACAACAAAAAAACCCAACACACACACCCCCCTGCCCACTGTAGGGTTCAATTATATGGAACTTAGTTACTGGCCCTGAAAGTAGCTCATGGTCGCAAGAGAGTTCCAGACACCTTTGAAGGCTCTGAACAGAACAAACAAGAAGATAGAAGAAAGATCCCAATTAGAAAAACACAGGTGCACATTCCACGATAAAGGGAACTTGGCACAACCGACCTCAATTCAGGGGCTTATCTCGACCAGTTGGACTAAGACAAGTTTTGCATGCTCTAACATAGCCAATTATATCCTGTGTGTATGCACGTGTACAGAGCGAGTATAACTAACTGTATCTTATGTTTCTACGCGTGGACAGTATCGATGTAACCAATCACCGCTTACGCTTGTGCGCGTGGACACCACATGCTTGCGTGCTGTAGGGTTTAGGGATTAATCCGTGCGGGGCCCGGACGACGAAACACCAATGTGATGATTAAAGTCGCCAGTTTATTGAGCTTAGCTAATCATTTTTATACAATTCTCTAAGTTGGTGAGAGACTTTGATTGGCTACTACATGCAAGCACTTGGTGTCCACACGCACAAGCATAAGCGGTGATTGGTTACATCGGTACTGTCCACGCGCACAAACATAAGACATAATTGGTTGTGTTAATTAGAGCATACAAGACTTGTCTTAGTCCAATTGGTCAAGATAAGCCCCTGAATTGAGGTTGTTTGTGCCAAGTTCCCTTTATCGTGGAATGTGCACCTGTGTTTTCCTAATTGGGATCTTTCTTCTTTTATCTTCTTATTTATTCTGTTCAAGGCCTTCTAAAGGCGCCTGGAACAATCTTGTGACCATGAGCTATTTTCAGGTCCAATAACTAACTTCCATATAACTGAACCCTACATCTCCCCCTCTCTCGCCTTTTTTTTTTTTTTTTTTTTTTTTTTCAATAGCATATTGCTGTCTTGTTCCGCAAACTTAGCCCAGCAATCAGTAGGTGTCAGTTTTATGTGGGTGTCCCTACAGAGGCAACTATGGTTTTGCTGCACACCAGCCTGATGCTCTTCGGAAAATCCCGGTATTTATACATTTTCAGAGGAATGGATTTTAGCACACGTGGCCAGCGTGTGCCAAAAGCCACCTCAATTAAAAACCTATGACGCATGCACTCGCTGGCCAGGCGCACTGCACAAGTCATAGTTATCTTATCAATTCGTTCATGGGCTTTGTGATGCGGCCGTAATGCACTGAGAATTTTAATCTGTTACATTAGCTAAGATGACCTACGCATTAGTTTTTGGCTGAGGTGGAATTTGTATTGCCGCACCATCTATGATGCTTCAGGTGATGATGGTCGCATAAATCAAACGGAAGTCCATCAGGGGCTGGCACCTGTGAAAACATAAGCAGAATCTCGCCCCGAGGTTATTAATGAAAAATGGACCTTCCCATCGCCCTATTTCTAGATTCTTAACTAAGTCTATGACCTTATTTCTAATTTCAGTAATTTTTTTTTTTTTTTTTTTTTTTTTTTTTTATGAACGACTACATATCAGGTATCTGAAAACTACTTCCACACTCGGCTTCTGTGAGTAATGTTTCGCTGCGGACTGATTAACATTAAACTATATATATATATTTACTTATTCTCTACAGCACTTATTCTAAACTGCTTAGCCTCTATACAATTAGTTATAGGTTAGTAGGTTAGTTGATTATGATTAGTTGAATGTCTGTTACAATGGTAAAAAAAAATTTTTTTTTTTTTTTTTTTTTTTTTAATTTACTCTCTTTTCTACCCACTCGCACTAAAACACATATTCAAAAACTATATCATACTCCATGTTTTTTACATGCATTCTTGATCTCCACATTGACTGCCGGTCTCCGTCGTGATTTGTCTAGTCGGTCTATCTAGGGCTTCAGGACCTGCTGACGTCTCTGCTGCTTCTTGCTCTTGCTCTTCTGAGTTGTCTGTGGCATCTGGTCGCTCAATCCACGGCTTGACCCATTTCGCCGGTATCCAATGGGGTTGTTCGTTACCTGTGGAAACACAAGCATACCCTCTTCCCCACGTAAATAATTTGCAAGGTCCTTGCCACTGCTGTAAAACCGGATCGAATACTGAAACTTGCGGCTGATTTTTATCAACATTTTTGTTCCCACACATATGCCTATTAATTGGGATCTGATCCTCAGTACCACGTGGCTGTAGCCAATTCAAAACATACAGTGCTTTACTTATTAACTCTTGGGGAGTACAGTGCCGCATATCTTCCCCCGTTTTTAAAATGTTTAAACGATCCTTTAAGGTCCGATGTGCACGTTCAACAATAGCTTGACCAGTGGAATTGTGGGGTACGCCAAAATTATGAGCTACCCCCCACATCTGTAAAAATGTTTCTAATGACTGTGAGCGATATCCCGGGCCATTGTCTGTTTTAATTTCTGTTGGCACTCCCATGGCAGCAAATGCTGCCAAAAGGTGCTTAATTACGGCTTTAGCATTGGTTGATATATGAACAGTAGCCCACATAAGGTTCGAATATGTGTCAATAGATACATGAATAAATTTATATCTCCCAAAACTGGGATATTCCGTAACATCTGTTTGCCAAATTTGCAATGGTGATAATCCCCGGAGGTTCACCCCCTGTGGTTGTAAGTTTGGAATATTCGCACAGTCTGGGCAAGCAGCAAGAATAGCTCTGGTTTGCTGCAATGGAAGATTAAATTGTTTACTCAGCGCTTTTGCCGACTGATGATAAAATTTATGGGATAGTAGTGCTTGTCCAAACAAATCAGGTTTGGGTGTATTAAAATAGATGTTTGCATTGGCTACTACCAGCTGATCCGCGCGCGCATTACCTTCCACAATGAATCCCGGCAGCGTTGTATGGCTACGAACATGATCGATAAAAAATAAGTCTGTCCGCTCTGTTAGTAACATCCATAATTTCAAAAGTGTCATAAACAGCCGCTTATTGTTTACAGTTTTTAGTAGGGACCTATGCATACGTTTGACTATCCCCACGACATATTGAGAATCTGAAATAATGTTGACAGGTGTTTTATCCCATTTTTTAAAAACAGAGCATACGGCTAATAGCTCGAGCACTTGTACTGACCCCTCTGACAGAATGACTTCGGATTTCCAGGATCCGCCCTGTAAATATACAAACCCTGCTTTACCTGTCTTGCTGCTAGCATCAGTAAAAACAGTAATGGCTTCCAGCGGCTTATTGCTGCAAATAGAGTGCGGTTCCATTGTTAACATTGTTTTAAATAATGGGTGGGGGGGGTAGTGATTATCTACTTCCCCCTTGAAGTCCAGCAGAGCTACTGCAAGGCAGTCATTTTTCGTCATGGCATTACTCACAATATCAAGTGACATAGGTAAAATGATTTTGTCCATTTGCCTCCCTGAAATTTGTATCGCCCTTACCCCTGCTTTTTGAATGCACATCCCCAGAGCTTCAATTCTAGTGACTACCGTTTTTGACATGCTAGCAGGCAAGAATATCCATTCTAGTATTACCAATGGGTTTTGTTTTTGTTGCTCACCCCACTGACCCAAAATTCCCGCAACTTCCTTATCTGAGTTACATACATACAAATTTATGGGCAAATCAGGGATATATCTGCCAGACATAGATGATGTGATTTTCTGCTCAATTGCTGTCAAGGCTTGCTGCCTGGGCGCACTTAGATGTAGTACAGAAGTTAGGCTATTGCTGCCCCGCAATAAGTCCAACAGTGGTTGTAAGTCTGTATTGGTGATACCACAATAAGGCCGGATCCACTGCAGGTCTCCGACAAGTTTTTTGTACATCATGTACATTTCGTATGTCTTTGTGTAGCGATAGCTTTTGTGGATGTACAGAGGCTTCTGCAACCTCTCACAGACCCCAGGAAAGTTTGACCGGCTGCTGTTAGTCCGTGCCGGCACAGATCGAGGCTGCGTTGCTATGTGTTGAGGGCACGCACGTCTCAAATGCCCTGGTTGACCACACCGATGACACGCGGGGGGGTCTTTGTATGGGCCGTAGTCTCCTTTTCCCCGTCGCACCATCAGTCGTAATGCTACCGCGAGTGCTACAGCGTGAGCTTCAGCATGTATTTTAGCTTTCTCTTGTTCTTGTATTATAGTAGCCAAATCCTCGTTTGCATTATTTGAATCAGGGTATATGCTAGGTATAATTTGTTCATGTTGAACAGTGGTATCTGGGGGCTGTTTTCTCATAGGCGGATTTTTACTCACTCCCTGATTCTGTAGAGTTTCCTTTAATCGTACAGTTAGGGAGGCTTGGGAACTGTCAGATGGCTGATTAATATCGGCAGTCCCAGGGAGTGGAGCAGAAGTCAAGAGCACAGGAGCAGGCGGACAAGCTCCAAAAAGTCTCTCTCGCTGCATTATGTTTTTCTCCCCGCTTTTCCCTTTCGCTTGCGGTTGGAGAGAGAGAGCAGCAAAAGCAGACACAGACGTTTTACGATCTGCTTTCATTTCTTACAGAGTTGTCTTAATCAATTTCCATAAAGTTGCAAGATCTTTAACTTCTTTAGACCCGTCACTAATTTCATCCCATAGGGAGGTTCCGATAGCTTTCTGGGTACTAAGCTCAAAAGCTGTACCCACACTAATTGAAAGGTTTCTGTCCTTTTTAATATTTTTCTCTGTTTTTTCAACCAGCCTCATAAATATCTTTCCGGCTGTCTTTTCCCTCGCAGATGCTGCGAAACCCTTGCCGCCCTTTTTATCAACGTAAGCTTACGATTTTACCTGCTTTTCCCAAGCAGTGTCCTGCCTCTCTTGAGCAGTGCCGGTGCTGTCTTTCAAGCCACCGTGGTCCGCGGCAATTCCCCCGCCTTTTCAGTAGCGTTGCCTCTTGTTCCTCTTCGGATCACGTCGGAGGTCGCCAAATGTAGGGTTTAGGGATTAATCCGTGCGGGGCCCGGACGACGAAACACCAATGTGATGATTAAAGTCGCCAGTTTATTGAGCTTAGCTAATCATTTTTATACAATTCTCTAAGTTGGTGAGAGACTTTGATTGGCTACTACATGCAAGCACTTGGTGTCCACACGCACAAGCATAAGCGGTGATTGGTTACATCGGTACTGTCCACGCGCACAAACATAAGACATAATTGGTTGTGTTAATTAGAGCATACAAGACTTGTCTTAGTCCAATTGGTCAAGATAAGCCCCTGAATTGAGGTTGTTTGTGCCAAGTTCCCTTTATCGTGGAATGTGCACCTGTGTTTTCCTAATTGGGATCTTTCTTCTTTTATCTTCTTATTTATTCTGTTCAAGGCCTTCTAAAGGCGCCTGGAACAATCTTGTGACCATGAGCTATTTTCAGGTCCAATAACTAACTTCCATATAACTGAACCCTACAGCGTGCAGCAGCCAATCAAAGCTTCTAAACAACTTAGAGAATTGTGTAAGAATGATCAGCTAAGCTCAATAAAGGGGCGACTTTGATCATCATACTGGTGTTCTATCATCCGGGCCCCGCACGGAGTAACCCTAAACCCTACACCCCACCAACCAAAAAAACCCAGGGCCAAACTTGGAGCCCATCACGTGCAAGTCTTAACACCTTAGCGACTCAAATCCGCTTCACTGCCCCTCAACAACCCCTGCCACACGGCTCCAATTGTCTCCGTGAAACACTATCGGCACGGCTGTCCGCGCAGGCCGCTGATGGCTACTCGAGCCGAGATGACTGTACAACCCTCGCCTAAACGGTCTAGGCACATCAACGTTTCACCTGTAGACTCTTATCGCTGTTCCACCTACCCCTGACTCCACACCCCCCCAGGCAGAGCAGCTCCAAGCCAAGCACACCGTGTGCAGAACGTCACCACGTGGAACGCCACCAACGAGGTGATTCAACGAGAGAGAAAACTCTCAGCAAGAAGAATGACCCCCGGACGGGAGGCGCCGTCGGGCAAGATGACCTACGGGGCCGCAACCGCGAGGCCAGGAGGCTCCACAGCAGACCCAGAGGAGTCAAACGGAGCGGCCCGTTACAAGACAGCACTGTCAAAACCCAGACGACAGATGCGCCAGAAGCCTGGCGTCGAGACCTAAGGATGTCAGGATGCGGGGAAGAAGTCCCACTCCGAGAAAACGGACGGCTAGAGAGCAGAGCTGCCGATGCAGGCTGAAAAAATGCTGCCATAGAGCACTGACCGGAACCCGCCAAGACCGATCCATGCTTTAGAGCTCCGAGCGCAAGAAAAGAAGCACCCGATTGGCACCGGGCCAATGAGTAAGAGCATTCAAAACCCTAGGGACAGCACCCAAAGCGCATGCCTCGCTCCTCTGGCGCAAAGCGCGACAAGGACATCGAGACCCGAGGAAGGTCTAAGCGCACAAGACAGACTACACAAACTACACGCCACCGCGGACACGGGCTGGAACTGCCCTGCCCGGCACACACGGGTCTCGTGCTGAAAAGCAACCCGCTCCCTTCTCCTGCGCAAAGGCGACTGCTTTGGGACAGCCCTCTCTCCTGCGCTAACTTTAAAACTCCTCCCTGCTATTCCCAGCTTTGTCCCTTCCTCTCAGCCTGGTCCCTCAACTTAGCTTTCAGAGGGCTGAGGGTCCAAATCCATCCTCCACAAAACCACACGGGCTAACTGGGATGTTCCTCAAGGGGAACATTGCTCTTCAACATCTGCAATGAAAAAACCAAACACAAACAAATCAGAAAAGGGAGTAAGCATCCCGCTGGCCAACGCCAACTACTTCCCCAACTCCCCCCTCCTCACAAGTGCCACCGTGTTCACTTCCCCGCTCATTCCAGACTCAGACCCTGCAGCCATCATCACTCGTGGTATCTAAGGTACCGAGAGAAACCACGTTAGCGTGGCACTCGTGAGAAGCCATCGGCCCCACGCTCCTCCTCGCTAACCCACAGCTCACCTGAAACGCTCATCCAATTCAAAGATAGCCCACACAGCACCTCCACAACAGAAGGTAAAGGCTGAACCGAGCAGCCCCATAATACTTTGCTATTCAACACCGACCCGGCCGACGACCGCCTCACCTTCTCGGACCGCTCACCGGCATGCAGCTTTTCGGGAGACCTTATAGCAGACTTCACGGTACGTAAAGGGTGCCTATAAGAAACCTGCAGAGGGACTTTTTACAAGGGAGTACAGCCATAGGACAAGGCGGTAATGGCTTTAGTCCTAAGGAGGGTACATTTAGTTTAGGCGTTAGGAAGACGTTTCTCACTAGGGGTGGCGAGGCACTGGAACGCGTTGCCCAGAGAACCTGCGGATGCTCCCTCCCTGGAAGCATTCAAGGCCAAGTCAGATGGGGCTTTCAGCAACCTGGTCTTGTGGACGGCGTCCATGGGGGAGGGTTGGAACTAGAGGATCTTTATGGTGCCTTCCAACCCAAACCATTCTACGATTCTATGACATTCAAATCCAACTGCAAAACTCCTCTGAGAAGGGCTGGTGAACCCTCCTCCCTTTCCCCAGCAGTCCCAAAACTTAAGAAACCCCTTTTCTTCTCCTCAACTGTCAGGAAAGGAACCCCACTGCTTCCTGACACCTCCTGCCCTCAATCTGCACTCCTGAACCCCCTTCAGTGGCTACTCCTCAAGAGCCGCTCTTCTGAGCAACATCCCAAATTCTGGGGGCACCCCCTAACCTACAGCTCCCCAGAGACTCTGAGCTCTGCTACATGCCCACAAAAGAAAGTCAAGTCCCAAGCCTTGTAATCTACAAGGGGCCTGCCACCAGCTGCAAAGATTCTAAGGACAACGTGGCATTCTGTGGGCAATGAGGAAAGGCACCCCAAACCCTGAAGGGCACTGTGCCTCACGGCCCTTCTGCTTTCATCAGTAGTACTAAAACTCCATATACAAATACATACAAGATGCTCACCCTAACCCCTGCTAAACAATGTCACCATCAGTCCCGTTAAGAGAGATAACAACTTACACAGCAGAACTGTTAAAAAAACAACGTTCCTTCTTCAATAAAGTTGGGAATTGCAGGAAAACACAATGCATGAAGAATAAAAAAAAAAAACAAACAACAAAAAAACCCCCAAACAATGCATACTATTAAACCATCTTTCTACCCCTGAACTGATGCAGAAACTGACACTAGGCCTAGTAGATGTAGAAATAGAACGTATGTTTAGACTCAGTGTATTGCTAAATAAAAGACTCAGGAATTTGTTAGAAGGTTAACAACTGCCTCCGTAAGTTGATTTACATAGACAAGCCAAGGACATAAAGCACAAGATTCCTGTGTCTGTAATATAAGACAAAATAACATGCCCTCTTTGAGGAGGTATTCTGTTTGATAAGAAAATATGTTCTGTCTCTTGTGGTGACTGAGCCAAAAGCTAGGTGATAAGCAGAGAAGTTGTTTGTGGGGCCCAGAAGGGGATCGTACTGCGCAAACTCGTACAACAAAGTTCAAACAGCGGACAAGTGAGGAAGACTATGGAAGACCAGCAGAGGACTCCAGAAGACCACCGAAGACCTTCAACACGCATGCATAAAGGACATTTACATATGCTAATGACTTCTCGGAAAATCAATGAATATGTATATTATTTCTCAGAAATTTTATGAATATGTATGTAAGGCAGGTATTTAACCTATACAATTAGTCCCAGCCAGAAAGCACATTTGGAGGAGCGATCCTCCGTTCTTCCAGCGCTGCAATAAAGAATACTTAACTCCATCACTGAATGCTCATTTCGAGAAACAGAACACTCGAAACAAAATTACTGACCTGAAAAAAAGAAAGGGGGAAAAAAAAAAAGCTGCATACAAGTGTGTCATGGTTTCAGCCCAGCCGGTAACAAAGGACCACGCAGCCGCTCGCTCACTCCTCCCGCCCCCCTCCGGTGGGATAGGGAGGAGACAGAGGAGAGAAAAGGAAAAAAAAAAAAGGAACCTCAAGGGTTAAGATAAAGGCAGTTTACTGGGACAACACAAAACAAAATTGCAACAACAACAACAACAACGGTACTAACGAAAGAGTAAACAAAAAGAGTGATGCACAGTGCAACTGCTCACCACCTGGAACCCAACGCTCCACCACTTCCCCCACCGAAAGTCGAGCGCTCCCCGGGCCCGATCCCCATTTATATACTGAGCATGATATCACATGGTATGGAATAGCTCCTTGGCTAGTTCAGGTCAGCTGCCCCAGCTATGCCCCCCACATCCCAGGTTCCTGTAAAAATTAACTCTATCCCAGCTGAACCCAGGACAAAGTGTTACTTTCTACCACACATGCTGCTGAACCTTGACTGGTCCTGAAGCTCTTACCTCAGGCAGACACCTCTTCCCAAAGGGCTGAGCCAGCTCAAAAGCTGCAAAGCACTCAAGGAAGAACTGAGCACCAACACCAGAGAAACCCAGGAGCACAATGAGCTCCCTCAGCAGAGCCTGTGGCTCAAATACCCCCGAGCCCCCGCCCACCACCCTTAGCACAATCCCCTGGGAAAGGGGAAGGGCAAACCACCAGCAGCTATAAAGTCAGCTGGAGGAGCAGCAGCACTGTTCTCACCTGCCTTAAATTTACAGCAAATGAGACCCTGAACAGAGAAAGTGACCCTTACTGACAACGATGATGCCTGCTCCTGTGCTACAGCTACACCTATTGCATCAGCAATGGGACCAGGTAGGGAATTCAACTTAATTTGTCTGGGGCCTAGATAGAAAACAATAGATGCCCTTCCAAACTAGGTAGGAAACTAGCTCATTAAATGCAATGACAATGTTGTTATCAAAAATGATGTGCTTTAGTTTCCTATAAAAAAGCCAAAACACTCTGGGGTTATGCTTCATTTCTAGCAAGACTGTGCATACCTCCTTACTTCTACCAGAACTACCTTCTGGATAGGAATGAATCAAAAAGCAGAATTAGATCCCTTAAGAATTCCGTCTCCAAAATATCTCTGGTTGCAAAACAAATTATTTCCTGTGAATAGCCAATGATGCAGAGTCCCCCTGAGCATGTCTCCAGCTGACTCCCTTAACAGAGGTACAAGAGCCCCAAAGCACAAAAGACACCAAAAAAACCCCATGGAAATACATGGGGGGGACCAGGCAGCAGCCATGCCCTACAAGGACAGGCCAGGGCAGGGCATGGGGGCAACAACACCCCCTGCAGTCATGCAGGAAAGGGTCAGCAGAAGCCACACCCCCGCGGTTTGGGGTGGGGGGGAGGGGGGCTGCAGCCACAAATGACACCAAGAAAACATGGAACTTCAGGGATACACAGCGGGTGGGGGGAAGGGGGTGATGCCCCCACCAATCGGCATGGGAAAAAACTCACAGGGAAGGTGGGTTAGATGGCTAGTTTGCGGTGGTAAGATATGTGCACAAGAACATGCACAGGCTGGGGGGGGTCATGCATGAGGTTTACCTTCACCAGGGGCTCCACCCAGGTAATCCAGAGTAGGTAACCTCATCTGGGATAATCTGCAACAGCAATTCCGCTCTGGGTTCTTGACCCAACACCAGATAATCCACACTGCCTGCCCCATGGAGGGGGTGCTTCCCACAGGATGGGGCATCTGTTGAGCATCACCACACCCTTATGACAACACATCTGAAAAATTAAAATCACAAACTGTATTTCAGCATATTAAGAAAATAACACCAAATGAGTAGAGGAATTCCAGCAAAGGGGGAGGCTAGCAGCTGCCCTAATTAGGACTCGAGCTAAACAGGTCAGCTCACAATACAACACTTCCTTTAGAATGTAGACTGATGAAAACTGGTTTGCTGTTAGATAACTGTATAAGTGAGATTTGATAAATGATCATGTATTAACATTATTGTTGAAACAGTAGACAAAGGGTACCTGGGGACATAATTACAAAAGTGTAGTGAAGTGACTAACTAGTAATTATTCATAAGTTTTGCAGTTCTTTGCTCTTATGACTAGATGTTCCTGTACGCTAAATGAGAACAATGCTGAAACTGACCACATGTGATTGAAACTGCATTAAGCTTCAAGATCAAAGAACAAGGACAAGAATAAAGACTTCGAGGACAGCCAGCAAGAACTTCAAATAGGTCGGTGGTCGCAAAAGCAGCCCTTCATCTCAAATGGATCCTTCATTGCGCATGATTGGATGTAGGCAGTACTATGATAATCGGTTGCCGTCGTTTTTATGTATATGTGTACTAATCTGATTAATAAGCAATTAGTTATTCTATATAACCTGTTTGTGCTAAAGCTGTGGCACGCACACTAGGTGGAACTATCCCCCGTGCATCCAGCACTGCAATGAAGAATGCCCGCTTTCTAAAACTCCAAAACGAGTCTTAGGGAGTTTCTTTGACCAGCTTTTCAGTATCAGAGGTACAAGGGAGGAAAGAAAAAAAAAAAAAAAAAGAAAAAATGGGCAGGGGTGTGGGAAAGAGAAGGGACCAGGGGAGGGACCAGAACGCCGAAGAGGGGAGACGGGGCCCCGAGGGCCCAGGGCTCACCACAGCTCTTGTTCTTGGCACTGCCAGGAGAATTTGCCAGTTCAGATGCTTCTTTCTGCTCCTCTCCTGCTCCCCACCTCTTCTGTAACTCCGGCAGCACGGCCATCCTCCCCCTAGGAGTAACACAGGTCTTGCAAGACGAGGCTTCCTAGGCACGGAGCCTCGCTCGCTCGCACGCTATGTGGCCGTGCGGCATACGGACCCCGCGGTGCACCTCAGCAAGCCCCAGGGTCTGCTGTATCCTTCTGCATGTGGCATCAGGGTTGCAGGAGCGACAGCAGCCAGGCAGCAGACGCTGGCGAGAGATTTACAACAAAAAATAACGCCTGGTTCAGGTGACAGCCTGAAGGCAGGCCACAAGAGACCCAAAGCTGCTTCGTGCCAGAGGGGCAGCTCTGTTCGGCAGGAAAGGCCGCGGCCCAGCACACCAGATGCGAGCGGCCCACCTGCAAGCCAGCGATACCCCGGCGACCCTGGGGCTCGGTCGGGGTGGGCACCTCCGTGCTATCAGAACGCTGCTCTCCTAATCCTGCACGCACGCAAGGCTTCTTGCGCGGGGCTTGTCTCTTATCGAAAAGACGCTGCACAGTGTTACTTACCGCCCTGCCCTCTGGCGTGCAAAGTAATCAGACGTGAGGCAGGGAAAGCAAAGAGGCCTGTCGGGATATTAGATGTCCTCAGCAGAGGACCACAGAGCCCTCGAGGTTCCATCTTTGCTCCCTACAGGAGCGTGGCTCCGCACTCCTTGCCGCTCCTGCCAGCAAGCGTCACAACTGCCCTTTGCCGCCTGCAACACGGCCCCAGTACTGCCGCTTACAGAGCGAGAGGCGCTCGCTATAAAGCGGCGATGAAGAACAAGGACGGCCCGTCGAGATGGCAGGAGGAACACAGAGAGCCTCCAGCATTAGCCAGACAGGGCTTGCAACTCACCTCGTGTCCTGGTTTAACGCCAGCCAGCAACGAAGGCCCACGCGACCGCTCACTCGCTCCCCCGCCCCCAGCGGGACGGGGAGACAATCGGAAAGGGCAAAAGTGAGAAAACTCGTGGCTTGAAACGAAAACAGTTTAATCATCATTAAAAAGAAACAACAACAACTTGTAAGGAAAAGAAGGAAAAAAAATTACAGAGAACATGGTGCAGGCAACACATCAGGGGTCTGGAGCCTGATGGATGATGGGGGGTGGTGGTGTGGAATACGGAGGAGGGAAAGGAGGGAGGCAGGGCAGGAGACAGGAGAGCAGGGGGAAACAACTCGTGTGGGTTAAAAACTCGTGTGGGTGAAGGGGGTGGGGTGGAGCAGCGGGGAGCATATGGGGGAGACACGGACACAGGGGGTAGGGTATGTGTGGGTACAAAAGTGCACGGGGTGTACTAAAACAAGTTGTGCTGCTTCACAAAAACATGGTCCCACCTGAATTCAGTAGGGTTTCTTCTGCTCTTAAACATTAATCAGGCACTTAAAGCCTTCAGTAGACTTGTAAGTCCAAACCTCCAACAATTTACGTACTCTTATCATTTCTGATATCCATGATATGTGAAAATAAATCTTTCAGTTTAATAGTTGTCACTGAGAAAGATACGTGTTAATCTAAACCACACAAGGGGAATAATATCATGTTCGCCATGTAGACTTTACTAAGAGCTTGAAATTAACTTCTCAGGATCTTTTAAGCTTCTAAGCATAAAATAATTAGTGTAGCTTACAGATGTGGAAGAGAAATCTTTTGGTATCATAACCAAAGTAGTCTTCTCCTCTATGAATGGCAACACAATCTGTAATACTGCATCGACACTTCAAAACCCATTCTGTCTCTCCCCTTTTGTCATCCAATGTTGTCTTTTAGGTATTTCAAGAAATTCTTTCATGGTCTATCCCATAAAATGAGAAGTAGATTATTACGGAAGAGCTCCACAGATAAAAAGTTAATGCATTAGACTAACTGTGATATAAAAATCACTGGAGATATATTTATGTGTGATGTTCTGATGAATTATCTAGTTGTTTACAATTGCTAGGACTTCTCTCAGTAGTAAATCACTGGCAATGTGCATGAACACGAGAAACTATTCATGGGGCACATTCATCCTTTAGCAGTTAAATGAAGTTTTTAAATCACAAAATTGGCTGTTACACAGTCTGTGTAAATTACATGATAGTAACCCAAACCACAAGACCATGTCTCTCCTACTTTGCTCTGTTGCAGAAGAATCTCAGCTTGCAAAGCACATCAGTTTTCTGTAACACAGATAACCAGGGTTCACACAGTCAGACTTTTCAGTCAGAAGGCCACAGAAAGAATCATAAAGAGACCAAGTATCTTTTCCTTAAGCATCCTGTTTACAGACAGCTATGTTACCTCCAAGTGCTATGAACGTTACTTTCTCTAAAACTATCTTCCATTTAGTTTTCCTTTTTTTTTTTTTTTCCTTTTCTTCCCCTGAAAACAATCTTATAGCTTAATCCTTATACGATTTTTTTCAAGTTTTGGTTTTTTCTAACGAGTATCAACACATGAACACTCTAAATAGTTTCAGGAAGGTCAGTATTTGCTACAGTTGCACTTGATCCAACATCCCACTTTTTTTTCCACCAAGCAAAGGAGTTCAACCAAGTTTCTTTCAAGAGCCATACAGGAGAAAGTACAGATTCTGCTCTGTCTGCTAACAAGCAGGCGAAGGAGCTGCTACCAATTTGAATACTATACAGGCTCTGCTGTGCCCATTTTCAACTGGGGAAGAGAAATAGCCCTTCCTGTTTCAACATTTAGGTCCACTTTTTCTCATTTGCAAAGCAGATCCACTGCCTTGGGAGACTGACCAGAATTACCTGGAACAAACATTATTTTTGCCTAGGATCTGTTTGTTAGTTGAGAAAACAGTCACTACGTCCCTGTGATAATATGACACGATTTCATCAAGACATTTCTGTCTCAAGGGGCCCAGCTGTATTTTATTTTCTAGTAACACAGTATCTATCCAATTCCGGTCTCTGACTTAAGAGATGAGCAACATGCAATTTCTTCAATGTCTACTTATCACGTGAGGAAGTCAACAAACCTCTTTTCACAGTTACAAGCACTTTTCAAAGATGTGACATTTCGCTCCTGTCATCAGCTGACCCTGAACAAGTTGGAAAATATAAAAGGATCAATAAATGTGAGAAAGACCTATGGTATGAGGGAACCCAGACAAACCGGTGCAGCAGCTTTCTTCCCTATTGATTGGAAAAGAATGCTGTTTGGCTGCTGCTTCTACGGATAATCCACAAATTATTTGCTATTCTTCTTAGCCAAAGGGCTAAGGCAGTGCCATCAGCAACTTCATAATATATGCTGAAACAAGAAGCAGGTATTACAGCTCCAAGTCTGAGGAAACAGCATCAATGATTAAGACAGCTCTAACATGGAAGGCCTGGTAAGTGGCAGTGGTATAAGGCACTAGCAATTTATCAGGGCTCTCTTTCAAATGCTGGCATTTTCTGTGACTTGGATTTTGCCTATTGTTATGAGATCATTACATCACCTATCACACAAGTGTAGCTTTGTTAACTTTCAAAGAAAAGCTGCTAGACAATATACAACACAAAGTTAGACAAGCGAGGGAAGTACACAGTGATGTCACAGGCAATCTGGAATTGGGCACCCGACTTGAATTCCTGGCTTTGAAAACCTCTCTCCAAATGACTTGCCATCCTTTCACTAAGATCCAGCAGCAGTTCTCTCCTGTGCCTCATGCTCTTCTGTAGTCAGCCAAAGCCCACGGAGCTGCACTGTAAGCTTGAAGACCAGGGTGCCAGCTTCGTGTCCTATTTCTGTCACCTAGTTCTTATGTACCGTTTCTTGCTAATCAAAAGGCCCAGTGAATCCTCCTCACACATCACACTTGAGGTAGTACATCCAAGCATTATTTCTGCCGCGCTACATTTGCACGGATTAGCTGCTGAACCCTCCAGATGATGTACTGCTTTTCAAGAAGGGTGTAGTATAACTGGTGAGGGTCTACAGTAAGTCCAAGAGGGTGCTCAACGATGTACAGGAGTCTGACTTCAAAGCATAAATTGAAAAACAGCCGCTTAACCTAGAAAGGGCAATACTGAAGAGAAAGAACAATGTTTAAACTCTAAAAGGTAGCTATAAGGAAGAACTTTTCTGTGCATCCACTGCACACAGTTACACGGAATCATGGGGCTTAAATTACAACCTGAAAAACTTAGGGTATGTGGCAATCTTTGCAACAGTAGTAATAATTACAGGAAATGTTTAAGAATAAATTAGGCAAGCATTTGTCAAGAATGGTACAGAAAGTTGATCATTCACCTCTAGAATGAGAGCAACGCTAGACTATCTTCAAAGGTTCTTCTTTCCCCAGTGCTGTCCCTCTCTGTATTTCTACGCTCATCCAATACAAGCATCATCCCCAGCTGTGTACTTACAATTCTATCTGCATATGCACATGTCTAGATATGCACATTTATTTCTTCGTTACACACAGCTGAAGGAGACTACTCATAGGTAAGCCAATTTACATAAACAGCTTCTGAAAGTAAAACACCTCAGCCTCTTGCAAAACGTGAGCCCAACAGAACACCGGGAGCGGTATGTAAATCCTTATGCCAAAACTGCATTCTCTTAAATCTTATGAAAACCATTTCTAACATAAAGCCTGACCTGACTGGTCTATTTTCTGACACTCCCCTTCTCTGTCATCAGGTACTTATTAGATAGTAAAACAACTGACGGGGTAAACACCATAACTAGCACAATAGCTGACTTCCGTAGCAGTTGCATATCAGGTCTGAATAAATGTGAGTTTAGTAGGTAGATACACATTCAGAAATGCACAAGAACTGAAAGGAGTAATCTGTAACTGGTAGACTAAGAACACTGCAATAGCATGCAATGTAAATCAACATGCACCTATAGGGAAGGGAAAGGAAGTACGGAAACATTCTTCTGGATTAAAAAAAAAAAAAAAATACGCAGCAATGGTAGGAAAAGGTACTTGGAACGTGCCACTTTCAATCCACTGAAACAATGTCTGCAACAGCAGTAAGAACACTGGCAAACTACCTTCTCTGTTCCACAGGGCCTTGAAACCCATACGCATTGTCTGTTGCCAGTTGCCCTTAGGAAACAAAGGCGCTGCGATCAGTAGAAGCGTGTAGAACACCAGAAATGAAACTTTTGAGTATGTCACATGCAAGATCCTCATTCTCCGTACACTCTACAAGGTTACACAATTGTAAAATACTTTGTAAGAATGAGAATCCTGAAGTTTGCCTTGGACTAAAAAAGTTTTAAAACTCCGTTTTGAGGTTTTTTCCCAAGGGTTTTAGAAATAAAAGCATCTTGGTAAAGTGATTTTCACACACTGCACAGACACAAGCAGTGTTTCTCCCACTGCGAGAGGAGTATCAAAATACTCTTATCTAATATGTTATAGACAAAAGTGACCAAGGTCACAGGAGAATCTGTACTTTCCCACTGATTACAAGGAACAGGCCAGCTGCTTTGTGCCTCCTATGCAGCTGGAGCATGCAGTTGCCTGGTAACTTGTTCTGAGCTATTGCATCTTAATCACATATACATGGAGGAATACCAAGCTGACCGCTTAGGTTTATCAGCCAAAACAGTTTACAGCAACACAATAGTTTAGAGCAATTCAGGAAGTTTAACACTGAATTTAGGTATGCGCTTATATGGTTTGACGAACAGAACTTTTATAAATGAAAGGGAAACAACAGGTGACTTTAGAGCATACAAAAGGTATAGTCTACAAACCAAATATCAATTATTAGCAATGTTTCCCTGTTCAAAGGGCATCACTTAATGTCTCAGACTCAACAAGCATGAACTGACAGACTGTTATGATTTGAAAATTTTAAAAAAGTTCTAATAGTGTGCCCAAAACAGAGCTGTTTCAGTGTTCAGGCTAGACTCGTTGTCTCCAGTAAATACATATCTTAATTCTAACACAGGATAAAAACCGATTTATAAATGTCCTCTTGTAAAAATGAAACTGTTCCAATCACCCTGTTCACTCCTATTTAAGATATTAAATAGGGCAAATCAGAAGTAACTTGAACCAATCCCTCCCACCCAGCTATAAACCAGGACCATATACAGCCCTTGCAGAATACACAAGACCCTGTCTCATTCCAGCCATGTCATTAGCACAAGCTGTGCAAACCCATGCAAATCAACAGGTTTTCCAGGCATAAAAGCAGACTCCAACAGCAGTTAAGCCACTTCTTACAACTGACAATGTCATACTTCCATCACTGATTATAGCACAAGAACAAAAGAGAATGGGTCTTTATTGTCCTTCATGAACTTGAGGGGCTGCAAGAAACCAGTGAAGTTACAAGCCTGGATTCTGTAATGTCGCTATCAGCATAATTTCCAGATCAAAGATCCGGCCTCCTGTTAAGATCATCAAACATAATTTTGAGTTCAGGGAACAGGTCATCACAACACTATGTTAGGTAGAGTATAAAACCTTATCATCAGATTCTCAGCTAGTTTAAGTCAATGTATTCTGTGTGTTCCGCTGAAGTCAATGAAACTAAACACACTATCATAGGAAAGAGATATTTCAGCACGCCTCAGACCTGGAAAACTGTCTTGAAAAATGCCCATAACTTTTAACACAAATTCTCTGCACTTCCCACGATCTCTCAACAGCGAGCAGTAGTAAGACCCTAACAGTTACTTGCAACCTATTTCTTGCATAGCATTCATTTTTATTTTAATTTTAAAAGGGGCAACTAATAAATAAGATTTTTGCAGCTACTCACAAAAATCAATAAGCAAAGACATTTGTTCCAAGACTTAAATTTCTTGTATAATTAAAAAAACTAGCAAAGCTCTGTAAAGTAAAATAGATACATTTACCTACTAATGTAGGAAACTACAGACAAACTTCAGGAAATGACCAAAGGTGCAGAGGATAGGCTAATGCCTATTAGCATTAGGTAGAAAAACAAGGTAGAAAAGGTAGAAATGCCTATTAGCATTAAGGTAGAAGAACAACAACAACAACAAAAAAACCCCCAGAAGTTCTACAGAAAAATGAGTGAGCAGCCCACAGCACTGGCAGACAACAGATTTTTTTATCCCCGCTTCCTCCACCCCTTCTTCTTATCCCCCCACCCCCGTTTTTTTTTAAAGGAAATAATTATTCTATTCTGAAACATATTGCCAGTGATGCAGTTGAAGCCAAAAGTTTAAATGAGTTCAGGAGAGAATTAACCGAATTCTAACACATGTGCCAACACAACTGCTATAGAAAGCATCTGCATCATGGTGAAATGCAAACAGCTACTCTGAGAACGACACATTATTATTCACTAAATTTGCCTTTTACCCTGTTGTATAGTTACTAATGTTGAAAAGAGTCACTGCTGTGCAAGAAACTAAAACTTACAGCGCTTTATGCTCGGAGAGAACTGTGTGTGGCCCATCAGCTCGTGGCTGTGAAGTCTTACAACTTAACACGTTGCAGTTGCACACCAGCAAGTTCTGAGGTGGACTGCCGACTGTATTCAATAGTCACAGCTTATGTAGGAGGATATGATAAACTTTACTTATTTGCCTTTAACCGATGCTCCAAATATGTTAAAGTCGTTCTTAAAGCAGGTTACTGGTTTGATTACCCTTCATACAAAATCCTCCTTCAAATGGAGGTTTCTCTTCTCTTCTTTTCAGATTTAAGGCATGAACAGAAACCACACCTGCATCATCACTGAAATCAGTGCCTATTTTTCAATAAACTTTAACAGCAGCATCAGAATTCGTCCTCAAGTACCGTTCATAAAGCAAATGCTTCATTCTTCAAAACTTTTTTTAGCAAAGGTTAGTAATGCTGTACCACAGACTCTCACGCCCAGTCACACATGTTCTTCCCGAGACTGTTACGCAGCTTCGTATTTTAAAAATCGCCATCCTAACTGCGTACCTGATACTACTGGTTCTCCCCTTTTTAAAGTCTGATGTTAAGGAAAAGCTGCAAGTCCTACAAAACCAGGCAGACTTGCTTGTTCATGCCAAAGAGAAAAAGGTTAAGCATTATTAAAAAATAAGACTATTGCCTACCTTTAAGTATCCATAAAGCTATCAACATGAACCGTATGGTGGCCTGTTAGCATCGCTATTTGAACACGGGCATGCAAAATGTCCTTCAGTTAAATTCCAAACTCTATGAAGTAATTGGTGGGCAATTCCCCAAGGATAAAACGTCTATCAAAAGCCAACAGTAAGCCAGAAATCGCTTTCCGTTTCATAGGGTAAAAAAAAATAAATACAGTGAATCCTGAAAAAAGAAATAGATATTAGACAGGGAACGCCTATATAGTTATAGGGCAAGTAATAAAACATTTAGTGTTTTGATTTTATTTTTATTTATGTCATCACAATAGTTAGACAAACATGGAAACATTTGCAACAGCAATACTTGGGTCACTTTAAAATCTTGGTAACACTGAAATACAGGGCAGCGAAAGCTAATGATGTGGGGAGGGGACTTTAGGTCTTATTATTTTCAGACACATTCACACACACACACACATATATCTATATACACACGCGCACTCCACAACTCCAAAGAGCTATCTTAACTATGTCTGCCAGTAAACGGAAATAGTAGGCAGAAAGGAACCATATCTATACTAAGACAGTTAGCTGTGTCGTAAAACTGAAGATCACTGCAACCAGTGCCATCTTAAAGAAGAAGAAAAAAAAAAAAAAAAAACCAACACCAAAAAACCTGAAAGGAACCATCGCTGTGCATGTCATAAGCATGAAGTTATTTTAACCTGGTGACTACTCTGCTCTATACTTTAAGCATCATGAAGTTTTTATGTGTTTTTAAGGTCTAAGGTTACTATTTTAAATGACCTACTTGTAGTGGCAGCCCAAGTAGCATTCTGGAGAACACCACAGTGCCCACAACTTCTACAGGTCAGTGCAGTCTGATCAAGCACTACATTTCTAGGGGAGGAAAACAAAAAACCACTACCGCTCATTTATTCAATTGAAAAGCTTATTACCTGCACCTTCCAAAGCAACAGGCTACAGGAACACTGAATGCAAAGTAAACCAGACCCATCTGGAATACTCTGACTCAGTCTCAGCTCCAAGTTACACATCTTTCATTTCGTATTTTAAGGGATTAACAGCATTTGGATGCACAGAAACTGTCTTTACAGTGAAGTCTGCAGACCTCTGAGTCAAAAGTTAAAATGTCTTCCTAAATTATAACAGTATTAGCACTTCCTCTGAAAGGAGTGAAAAAAACACAACCAGGGAAGGAGGAAGTGACACAACACCAAGGGTTTTTTTCCCAGAGATTACAAAATCCTGAGAGAACAAGATGCTTGTGCTATCAGAATAAAAATCCCCAAAGAAACAAAAGAGTTTACCTTTCCCTTGGAAAAGTTACTTTTGAGTCAAGATCTGCCCTTTTTCTCTCCCAAGCATGAAATCTCTCTTCAGCTTAAGACTCTCTTCTACTGCAGTAGAAATTTAGTGCACATGCTGGAACCTGGACAGAATCTTATTTAAAAAAACAAACAATACAATAGTACTACAGTGGCTAGAAATCTTTTACATATTCTGATGAAAAGACTCAACTTATTTCTAGGAAATAAAGTGTTTGGGGCCAAAGCCAACAGATGATGTTCATGTAAGGTTAAATTTTTCTTAATTTTTTTTTTTTTTTTAAATTGATATATTGAAAAAAGCTGGAGAAGGAAGCGGGGACAGAAATGAAAAACCACTCAGGGAGTCAGTGGTATAGATTGTCACCATGCAACCTAAATATTGTAATTGCAGATCACATAGTCAGAACAAGCCAGTCAAAAGTAGCACACTCCCTGGGAGACGGGGGGGAGTCTCTCCCCTTGTCTTTCAAGCCAAGACCCAACTAGCAGAAGGCAGCTTTTCTGTCAGATAAAGCAAGGCAAAAGGATCATGTACAGCAACTTCCTTGCAGCCTCTTGCTCCTGAGCACCCTTCTTCACCTCTTTCTCTCTTTCTTCTGGTGATGGGAAGGCAAAGCATGTTCTGTTCCTGTGAGCCCATACTGCTTGTCCCTATAGTCACAGCAGGCACCTGTGATTCCTCTCCGAAGACATTTACGCATAGAAATCAGTTGAGTGGTGTGTTACAGAAGCATAAGCTGCAGTGGACGTGATTTTGAATCAGTTAATTTTGTGCCCACCATGACAAAATAAAACCAGCAATTTCTTACTTTATAGAAATTCTCCTAAAGTAGTAGTTGCCCCCAACAGCTGTCAAGTTTTTTATCACAGGAGAACAAATGCAGCCAAAAGAACATTTTCTCTAAAAGGACCACTCCGAACTACACAAGCAGGCAGGCACAGGCAGCTCCCGATTTAATAAAGCGTATGTACACAGCACCACTTAGTGGTGCAAGCGGAGTCACCGCTGACAGGAATGAGAAGCTTGAACACCAACCTTCCCTCCCCGGCCCCCTGGACACTGCAGCCTGATCTTGACAAATTGACCGCCTGGATAAAGCAAGCTATCTGGCAACTAAAAAGATCCATTGTACTTTTCTGCTCAGTACACCTAAAGATACAGATTCACCCTCGAAATCTCGGCAATTTCTTGAATACCACCAACACTCAGAACAGGTTTCAAATGGCAACGTGGCAGGACAAAGTAATAAATGCTTATCCTTAAGTCTGCTAACTTTCTAAACCTTTGCCTAGACCTTAAGGAAATGTAAAAACAAACAAACTACTGCAAAGTTCAATACGCAAGCCACGCAAAGTTAAGGCTATCAAGTAGGAACCTGATTACGAGTATAAATCATGCAATAGCTACTCTATGACATGGATGTCCTGAACAGATCATCCTCTACAGTGTAAGTCCAAGGTACAAACCCATCAGCACCTCCTTCCCTCTCTGTATCGCTGTGGTTACCTGCTCTGTGCCCAGAGCCAAAAAGAATCCCAATGTTGGAGTTACTGTTCCTTTTATGCCCAGCCCCATACTTCTTTCCCGACGGAGAGGTGATGCACCTGATTTGAGGTGGAGTGCAGACAACCTTCTCATCTAGTGCTGGGCAGTTTATTTGTCCCATAAACAAACCCCAGGAAAGAGAATGCACGGTTGGACGGGTGCACTTGAGGTTTTGACCATGCGGTAGCACCGTTAACTGCTGAAAGAGCAGGACTCTCTGCCGCTCCGTGTCCATGTCACGACTGCCCTCACGTCCCCAGTCTGCACCCAGCTCCTCCAGGGTGTGCAGAGGGGCTTCCAGCCCTGGCTCAGCAGGCGTCCACATAAGATCCCCCAGCCAAGAGGGGGGTGTATGCTCACCTGCCACATCGATACCGTGGGTACATTAAAAGCCACCCCCCAACTCTTTCCCCAGGAGTGATTGGGGGAGGCTCTTCAGTCATCTGGCTGTAAACCCCCTCCCCCTCAGGGAGACCAACATCCAGGCATGCCTTGCTCTAACTCCCCAAATCCACTGCCCTCCGAGGAATAAAAGGCGTCTGGGCCACTCCCCCGGCTCTAATCTGCAGATATGCCTGGCTTCCCAGAAGTAGGCTGAGAAAGCCAGCATTAAGGCACTCCTTCCCATGCCGAGATCCACAAAATCCTCAGAGAAAAGAAGAAAAATAGCCACTTCACTGCAGCAGGAAGTAAATAAACTTGGGGGACACAGGAGGCCAGTTCTCCTGGGGTCAATGGAAAGGAGGGCTAGATGCAACGTATCTGAGGATTTTCCATGTGCACAGCTGAAACAGCCATGCCTCAAGCAGGGATGCGTCCCATTTATGGCAGTTCCTCGCCACTTCTCATCCCCAAAAGACAAACTCGGGCCTCTGCCTTCTCCGTGTGTAGCTCCCCACTCCCTTCAGCATGGAGCTGCGAGGCTCTGGGTTTGTGGAGAACCACAGGTGGGAAACCGAGGCTACTAATGGTGACCACAGAGAACAGACCAGCTCGGAGGGGGCGAGGAGGGCCGATGCACAATTTCTACGTTTGAATTTGTTGGGAACTTGGTGGGAGTCACAAGCTTGCAAGGCACAACCCCAGCTATCCAAGACATGGGCTTCCCAAGATCACAAACCTCCGGGGACGGGGACGGCGCCTGCGCCGGCGAGCGAACGCCGGGCTGCCCCAACGCGAAGCACGGCGCATGCGCCCGGGAGGCGCGTCCGCACGGCTGGTCGGGGAGCGGGCGCAGCGGGAAGCCCGCGGAAAACCACGCGAAACCGGCAACGCTCCCGAGTCTGACCTGGTCGGACTCCGGGGGCCGCGAGGACTACGCCGCGCCCGAGAGCCGCGCTGCTGCCCGGCCGCCGAGTCCGCGAAAACTACAGCTCCCGGCATGCCCCGGGAGGCAGCCTGCCCTGCTGCCTGACCCCGAGGGGACGCCGCTTCCGTTCCCCCCCACCTCCCCACGCCGGCGCAGCGGCAGTTCCCGCCGAGCCCCCAGCGCCGCTCCGGGTAGCTCCGGCACGGCGCGGCCCCGCTGCCGCTCCGTGCGTGCAACACGGACCCCGCCGTCCTCCTCGGGGCTTTCCCCGGGACCCGCCGGCCGACTGCGCACCCCCGCCACGGGGCCCGGTGAGCCCCCACCCCCGCGCGCCCGTTCTCTCAGCCGCCCTGTCAGCGCCCCCCCCCCCACCCCACCCCCGCGCGCACGTTCTCTCAGCCGCCCTGTCAGCGCCCCCCCACCCCCGCGCGCACGTTCTCTCAGCCGCCCTGTGAGCCCCCAGGGCTCCCCCTCGGCCTCGGCACCCCCACCGCCCCCGGGCCACCCCCGCCTCCGACGTTCGTGCTCCGAGGGGCGCCCGGCCCCGCTCACCTTCTCCCTCGGGCCAGCCGCAGCCCGGTCACCGCTCAGCTCCGCTCTGCTCCGCTCCTGCCTGGGCTCCCGGCGGCCCCTCCCCCGGCAGCCCCTCCTCCCCCGGCGGCCCCCCCCTTGCCAGGGAGGGGGCGTCGCCATCAGCTTCTCACTGCCCGCACCTGCGGCTCCTCCAGCCCCGGCCCGCAGCTGTGGTACCGAAACCCGGAACCAAACCCCTCACCACCAAGGTGAAGTGAAGCAGCAGGCACTGCCTTGACTGAGTGACAGATGTCAAGAGTCATCTGATGTGGAAGAGGTGTTAACTGGGGTCAAAATACAGA
The DNA here is from genome assembly GCF_929443795.1 of Astur gentilis. Classification (NCBI taxonomy): domain Eukaryota; kingdom Metazoa; phylum Chordata; class Aves; order Accipitriformes; family Accipitridae; genus Astur; species Astur gentilis. The sequence continues at coordinate 48,530 of NW_026060930.1, forward strand.
TTTTAATACCCATCTTATTTTAGTTCTAAGACTTGGCGATTGCCAGGTATCATCTTTTCGATTTCCCCAGGTCCACCCGCGAGCGAGGCCACAAGGGAGATTTCTTCCAGAGAGAGGATAGAGTTATTAAGTCTCAAGACCACGATTTGCTTTTCTCCTTCATGAAGAGGTGAGTGGATCATATAGCATCACTAGTCACCCAAGCAGTTAAGCCTGAACTTTTCACCTGTCCTTTAATGCCGTCAACTCCAAGCTAAATTTTTCCCGTTATTAAGAGGGGACCAAAGATCATGTGAAGTATTATTATCCTTTCTACAAATACACCCCCATCTTAGAGCTTTAGCTACTAGAGAAGGTCTTGGGAGTTTGGGGTCAGAGGAGCTAGCTGCAAGTACAAACTTTCATACAGCTCTGTTTAGGATGTGGGATGTTTCTCTGGTTGTCTAAACCGGTCTAAATTTCCACAGATGGTCCCGACTCTGGGTGGCTCTAACAAGGATCCTGGAACTCCAGTAAGTTCTAAACATCGGTTTATATTTTAAACATGATCCCAAGTTCCTTTTTGCACTTGTCTCTACGGTTTTGGCAGCTGACAGCCCCGAGGGGTGCTTGTACAAGTTTCTCCCGAAGGGCGAGTAAATTAATTCTTTTGTCCGTGAGGTGGATGGTTTGGTAACGTTATAATTCACAACGCTATAATTCCTTCTTTCAAATTTAAAAAAAATAATTGCCTTTTAAATCCATCCAATTTAATCTGCTAAAATGATTCTCGTTGTTCTACCTCTTTTCTCAAGTTTTGGTTAAATTCAATGTCAGTATTCTCCACGGAACTAGATTTTCATCTGACTTTGGAATCGGAAAGGCAGGCTGTTACTGAGGTTAAATTCTGTGTCTTTACAAAACTTTGAATCAGTTACAAAACTAGATTATTTTTTTTAATTCAAATTACAAAACCGGTTAATATCAAGATGAATAGCTCAAACAATAATTGTTTCATTTTGTTTATCTCATGTTTAGAACCCCTCAAAAAAACCCACATACACCCTCTAAACACACAAAAAGATTATTGCCCTCGACAATATTCCTAATAGCAACCCCAACATTATAAACTTTACACAACTGTTTTCCCAAATAGATAACGTGAAACTTACTTATAGATTTTCCGTTTTAAAGGGACAGTTTCTTTAGACTTCCAGTTTCTTGTTGGGTGCTTTCTTTATTCTCGAATAATGAAGCCAAGGTTCTTCTCCCAGACCTTTACTGCTACAAGTGTTGTTAAAATGACTCGATACGGTCCTTTCCACTTCTCGGTGATTTTATATATATTCAGTCTCCTGGTCGGAAGGGATGCGCTGCTACGTCCAGTTCTAAGGGTCCAGCTGTGGAGACATACTGACAAAGTTCTTGAAAAGAATTGCTTAAAGAAATCATAACACCTTTTAAAAACATATCTCCAAAGATACTCAGAACACAGGACTCTTGATATGGTCTTTCATACAACATTTCCTAAAGACTTGACTTTTCTTTCTCTTCTGGCTATACTCCGATTCTTAATAGAGCCACGGGTAACGCTTTAACCCATGTGAGGAGTGAGGTTTCCTGACAAATTTTACTCGACTGTTGCTTAAGGATATAGTTCATTCTCTCTCTCTCTCTCTCTCCCCCCACACACTTGCCTGTGGTCTATGTGGGGTGTGATAGTCTCAATCCATAGATAATACTTGGCTCAACTTGTCTCATAATCTTTGCTATAAAATGAGGGCCATTGTCAGATGACATTCTTACAGGCACCCCATATTTTGGTACTATCTCTTTGAGCAAGACTTTGACTACTTCCCTTGCTTTGTTGGTGCGACAAGGGAAAGCCTTGGGCCACCCAGTAAAGATATCAACTAAAACTAGGACATATCCTTATTTTCAAGGCAATTCTATAAAATCAATTTGCTAATATTCTTCTAAAAAATTTCCTTATTTAATAATCCCAAAGATGATCTTATTACTGGTTCGGGGATAAATTTACATATACGTTTCACGTCCACTTATAATTGTTTAAACAATCTTTGTCATATTTCGCTTTCTGTTTCCCAGTATACTCTGTGATGTTCAATGGGGCATTTTCTCTTATTATTGTGGGTGGGACTATTATTCGACCTGTCGGTGTTACAGCCTATCCTGTTTCATTTTGTTAGCCTGCAATCTAATAATTAATTCTTCATCTTTTTCATTATAATTTGGAGTTTCTTTAGGCAATTTTATACCTTTCTCTGGAACTAGTGCTAGGATGCCTTTTTCTGCAGCCTCTTCAGCAGCTTTATCAGCCAGTCGGTTACCTGCGTTAGGACCGGTCTTACCTAACGGATGTGCTTTACAGTGCATCATCGTGACTGCTGTTGGTTTTTGAATGCTTTCTAACAATTTCAGTATTTGTTCTGCGTGCTGAACGGCGGTTCCTGGTGCAGATAACAGTCCTCTTTCTCCCCGTATCGCTCCATGCGCACGTACCACTCCAAAAGCATACTTTGAGTCTGTCCAAGTGTTGACTCGCTTTCCTTGACTTAGTTCCAGAGCTCGAGTAAGAGCTATCAATTCAGCCTTTTGGGCAGAGATCATCGAAGGCAAAGTTGGCAACGCAAGTACCTCCTCAGTAGTTATTGCCTATCTCGATAAAACGTTTTCCTTCACAGATGGAACCGCTTCCGTCGGCATATAGTTCCCAATCTGTTTCTTCTAGTGGCACATCTCAGAGATCCAGTCAGCTGGAGTAAACTCTTTCGATTGCCTGCAAGCAGTCACGTTCCAGTTCTCCTTTAACTCGGTCAGTTGTTGAAAACGCAACAGGGTTAACGGCGGTAGTAGTTTTTAGGTAAACATCATCTTGTTCCAGCAACAACACCACTTGGTATTTCAGCATTCTGCTAGGGGATAACCAGTGCCCCCCTTTCCGTTTTAGCACAACAGTTATCATATGGGAAACGTACAGTAATCCTTTCTCCTCAGGCGAACTTACGAGCTTCCTGGATCAGTAGCACAGTTGCAGCGACGGCTCTCGGACAACCAGAGCATCCCAGACTCACGTTATCCAATCGCTTCGAGAAGTAGGCCACAGCTCGCCCACTTGGCCCTAAATATTGGGCCAGGATACCCAGAGCTCTACCTCTTCTTTCACGAGCAGAAAGTTCAAGTGTCTCTTGTGAGATCTGGCAGACGCTAGGGCTGGCACCCCTATTACAGCCTGTTTCAATTCTTGGAAGGTAGCTTTCTCGGCATCGGTCCAATCCGTCGTTTGAGGTTTTGAGCTGCTCCTATAAAGGTCAGGCCAGCAAGCCACAATTTATAATCTACAGGTGACACCACTCGACCATTCCCGGAAATGCTTGTCATTCATTTTTTTAGTCTTAGGTTCAGGGAGACGACACATTGCCTCTTTTCTCTCAGTTCCCAATTGTCTCTGTCCTTTTAGGATTTTAAAACTCAAATTTAAGATTCTTCTTTCTGGGTTATTTGGGTTTTTTTCTTTTGACACTCGATATCTACTGATTCCCAAAAAGTTCAAAAAATTAAGAGTTAACTTTGTGCATTGTTCTTCCGTCTCAGCTACCATTAACAGATCGTCCATATATTTCAGCAAGATTTCTTGATTATTTTCTTTCTTCCAAATCTCTAATTCTCGTGCCAATTGATTTCCAAAAATGGTAAGACTATTCTTAAAGCCTTGAGGCAAGACTGTCCACGTATATCGTGTTTTTCTCCCAGTCTCAGGATTTTCCCATTCCAAAGCAAAAACCTCTTGACTATTGGGATCCAAGGGAATATAGAAAAAGGCATCTTTTCGGTCCAACACTGTGAACCATTCTCATTTCTCCGTTAGGGTTGTTAACAAAGTATAAGGATTTGCTACGACCGGATGAATACCTTGTACTATTTGATTTATTGCTCTGAGGAGGTCTTGAACTAATCTATCATCTTTTTCATCAGCCTTTTAAAAGGCAAGATCGGGGTGTTATATCTGGATTCACATTCTATTAACAATTTGTATCTTAAAAATTTTTGTATTACCATTACTAACTCTTTCCGACTTTCCGGTTTTAGGGGGTATTGTTTCATTCTTACCGGATTCGATCCTGGCTTTAAATCAACTCTCACAGGTTCTGCTTTTTGGATTTACCAGGAACGTCCCAGTCCAGACGATTGGAATGACAGCATTACACTTGGACCGGTATAATCTTCTGCTTTCGGTAAACATCCTGTTAACAACAAAACCGCTGCTTCGATACGTTTAGTTTCTGGAATTAAAATTTTAAGCTCTCCATTTTTAAATTTAATTTCTGCCTCTAAGTTCTCAAATAGACCTCTCCTTAACAGGAGTTTAGGAGAATTTGGCACATACAAAAACTGCCGAGTGACCCATTGCTTTCCTAATTTCATTGTTAAAGATTTAAAGAAGGGTCTAGTTTCTCGTTCGCTTGTTGCACCAACACCACCAATTTCTTCAAAACTTAACTCTCCCTCTGAGGTATTTAAAACTGAAAAGGTGACTCTAGTGTCAACTCAAATTCAATTTTCTGTTCTCCCAGTTTAGCTGTAACCAGAGGTTCTGCTGGGAGACTCCCCTCCGGTCCCCGTCCGATACGTTCACTTAAAAAGAACAAATCTACATATGGCACTTTATTCCATTTACTCTCTCTCCTACAAAACAACAGTAATTGCAATATAGTATTGTAACTCAAAGTTCTGTTTGTTTACCATTTTTCCTGCAGTTCACCCCAACGTGCCAATAAACATCCCAGCGGTGATGTTTCTGGTAACTTTTCATCAGCAGTTCTATTTCCTGCACTCTTATTCTTAAACAATTTTGCTAATGCCATTATACTTATATACATTCAAATACCAAATACCAAACAAATGCAAACGACAGCTGTCCCAAATAATACACAAAGTCCAACCCAGCAATAGCTTTCGCTTATGACTTACGGGCAGACGCCTAGGCTTCCACTGCAGACGGCTACCCTCCAAGCCCCAACCCTGGGAAGCTTTCGCCGCGCCTCACGGGCAGGCTTTCCAAACAAATTCCAAAGAAGCAGCGCCTTACCTTTTTTCCAGGGAACGCTGCGAGGAGCTTTGCGTGTCGAGGGTGACGGTTCTCCCCGAGAATACCTCGGTGCCGGCCGGAGCTCGATCGACACGCCATCTCGTCCAGTCTCACTCGCAAGGTCCCATCTGGGTCGCCAAAACCGTTACCGAAATCCAGAATAAAACTCCTTAACGCCAACGTGAAGTTAAGAAGCAGGCACTTTGTTTATCGCAGCGCTGGGGACACGGGGGATCGCTCCTCCAAAGGCGTGTCCCACTTAGTATCAAAATCCATCAGTTTTTACAGGCTTTTCCCGTCAGGTCATTGTTACCTAAGCTCCTTCCGTAAAAACGCATACTATGCTCGTTCTTAAATTTAACCGTTGTAACGATCGGTCCTGTGATTATATAACCTTACCAATATTCTTATTTAAAAAACAATCATTGGTCAGTGACACTTGGCTCTGCTGACTGGCATCGTCGATACTCAAATCGAGATGGGAAGGGTAAGGGGGTTTCCAAGCAGCAAACTGGTGTCCACGACGGTTTCCTTAGTTTCCTGAAACAGAACGTAGGAAAACCAGTAACTTCCTGGTGAGGTTTCTAGGGTTAGCTGTTTCAGACTTTAACAATATTACGGTTCCTAGCGTCACGCATAACACAGCTCCTAAAGTTTCTATGGCTACGTTTCAAACTTAACAATCCTATACGTTACGCTTCACAATTTTACTTCTTAATCAAACCTAACTCTTCTATGTGATTAAATGTTGATTTCTTTACCAGAACATTTGCAACAGCTGGAGCCCAGCAGGAACAGGGGGGGCACGGCCCGACCCCCCCCAGCGCCTCACCTCCTCCTCCTCCCCTGGGCTCCCTCACAGCCCCTCGCCCCGTGCAGAGGGAGCGCAAACGCAGCCCGGAGGGCAAAGGGGCCGGCCGGCCAGCGTCTATTCAGTCAGTCGCGCGCCTATCGAGTCCTGCCAGCGAGTCTGCTCCGGGGCTCGGGGCGCCCCCCGGCGCTCCCCCTGCCCCTCGGACACCTCTGATAGCACATTTCCATACGTTCTGTATGGCACATCGAAATATTTGGGTGGTTTTAATACTTTGTACCAGCTGTGGTTTGCTGCTAGGTGACTGTAAAAGTGAGATTTGGTAAATAATGGTTAGAAATCTTATACTAACGCTACAACTGAAACAACAGACAAGAGTATAGCCGAGCAATTAACTAGCAGAGGTAGGTACTCCTAAGTTTTGCAGTTCTTTGCTCTTATGACTAGATGTTCCCCTGTAAGCTAAATGGGAACAATGCTGAAACTGACCACATGCGATTGAAACTGCGTTAAGCTTCAAGATCAAAGAACAAGGACAAGAATAAAGACTTCGAGGACAGCCAGCAAGAACTTCAAATGGGTCGGTGGTCGCAAAAGCAGCCCTTCGTCTCAAATGGATCCTTCATTGCACGTGATCGGATGTAGGCAGTGCTATGATAATCGGTTGCCATCGTTTTTATGTATATGTATACTCATCTGATTAATAAGCAATTAGTTATTCTATATAACCTGTTTGTGCTAAAGCTGTGGCACGCACACTAGGTGGAACTATCCCCCGTGCATCCAGCGCTGCAATGAAGAACGCCTGCTTTCTAAAACTCCAAAACGAGTCTTAGGGAGTTTCGTCGACCGGCTTTTCAGTATCAGAGGTACAAGGGAGGAAAGGAAAAAAAAAAAAAGCAAAAAAAAAAAAAAAGCAGGGGTGTGGGAAAGAGAGGGGACCAGGGGACGGAGGGGGCAGGGAGGGACCACAACACCGAAGAGGGGAGACGGGGCCCCGAGGGCCCGGGGCTCACCGCAGCTCTTGTTCTTGGCGCTGCCAAGAGACTTTGCCAGTTCAGCTGCTTCTTTCTCCTTTTCTCCTCCCTTCCTCTTCTGTAACTCCAGTCGCTTGGCTGTCCTCCGCATAACGGAACACGCGAGCCCCTCGCAGCTCTTGCGAGATGAGGCCTCCTAGACACGTAGCCTCGCTCGCTCGCTCACTACGTGGCCGTACCGCGCTGCTGGTCACGCATACAGACCCTGGCGGTCTGACCTGCTGTGGACTACGAGGAGGGATCCTCCCACACCCACAGAGGCAGGGTCCCTCTGGCCTGCAGCGGGAGGCAGCTGCCAGCCAGATGGCCTTCCGTTTCTTCTTCTTTACCTTTCTGTGGCCTCTCCAGCTTCAGCAGCTCCCGTCCACAGCCAGTAAGCGCTCCGCCTGTCCCTCTGCGCTCCCGTGCCGTGAGGAGAGGGAGGCCGGGCAGAGACAGGTCACGCGAGCCTGAGGCTGCTGCAGTCAGCGGCATCCCCGGGGATGAACGGACAACCGCACTCACGGCGTGGCCTCTGGCAGAGGGAAAGAGGCAGCAGCGACCGTTATTACCGCAGCTCCACCCTGGCCGGAGCCCCTCCGTCCGCAGGGGCTTCCGCGGACGGACGCCGCTCCTTCCCCGCGCCGCTGCTAACGGCACCCGCCTTAAGGGAGACTCGAGAACACCGGAGGGCCAGCTTGCCGCCCTCACGACAGGGCTCGGGGGCTGCCTGCGGCTGCAGCACAGGCTTCAGGGGAGGGGCTGCAGCTGGGGGCAGCCGCAGGGGCCGAGCGGGGCTGGGGAAAGGCGGCGGGGGAGCTCCGGCGACTCGGGGAGGCGCCCGCTGGCCGCGCCTGGGGGGTGCCCGCCTCCGTCCCCTCTTCCCTTCTGTCGGCTCTCGGGGACCTGCCCGGCGCTGCCCTGGCCCGGCTCGCCTCCGGCGGACCGGGAGCCTGCCGCGGCGGCCGCTTCGCAGCTTCCCGTCCCGCCGGCCCCGGGCGGCCAGCGGGCAGGAGGCACCCGCCGCCGCGGCCGCCGCCGCCCCCGCCGGAGGGGATCGCTCGCCTCACCCGCGGTCCCGGCGCTCGCCCGCTGCCGCCGACACCCGCGCCCTGCGCGCCGCCACGCTGCTCCCGGGGACCGCGCATGTGGAATATGGAGGAGGGAAAGGAGGGAGGCAGGGCAGGAGATAGGAGAGCAGGGTGCGCAGGGCGAAACAACTCGCGTGGGTTAAAAACTCGTGTGGGTGAAGGGGGTGGGCTGGAGCAGGAGATGGGGGTGTGCATGGCGGAGACACGGACCTAGTGGGGAGGGTAGGTGAGGGTACAAAGGTGCACGGGGGGGTACTAAAACCAGACGTGCTGCTTCACAGAAATACGGTCCCACCTGAATTCAGTAGTAGGCTTTCTTCTGCGCTTAAACACTAATCAGGCATTTAAAAGCTTCAGTAGACTTGCAAACTGAAACCTCTGACAATTTACGTAGTCTTCTAATTTCTGATATCCAGGATATGTGAAAATAACACTCTCAATTCAACAGTTTTCACCGAGAATGATATGCGTTAACCTAAATCACACAAAGTGAATAATATCATGTTAGCCATGTAGCCTTTATTAAGAGGTTGAAATTACCTTCTCGGGATCTTTTAAGCTTCTAAGCGTAAAATAATTAGTGTAGCTTACAGATGTGGAAGAGAAATCTTTTGGTATCATAACCAAAGTAGTCTTCTCCTCTATGAATGGCAACACAATCTGTAATACTGCATCGACACTTCAAAACCCATTCTGTCTCTCCCCTTTTGTCATCCAATGTTGTCTTTTAGATATTTCAAGAAATTCTTTCATGGTCTATCCCATAAAATGAGAAGTAGATTATTACGGAAGAGCTCCACAGATAAAAAGTTAATGCATTAGACTAACTGTGATATAAAAATTACTGGAGATCTATTTATGTGTGATGTTCTGATGAATTATCTAGTTGTTTACAATTGCTAGGACTTCTCTCAGCGGTAAATCACTGGCAATGTGCACGAACACAAGAAACTCTTCACGGGGCACATTCATCCTTTATGCAATTAAATGAAGTTTTTAAATCACAAAAAGATTTGGCTGTTACACAGTCTGTGTAAATTACATGATAGTAACCCAAACCACAAGACCATGTCTCTCCTACTTTGCTCTGTTGCAGAAGAATCTCAGCTTGCAAAACACATCAGTTTTCTGTAACACAGATAACCAGGGTTCACACAGTCAGACTTTTCAGTCAGAAGGCCACAGAAAGAATCATAAAGAGACCGAGTATCTTTTCCTTAAACATCCTGTTTACAGACAGCTATGTTACCTCCAAGTGCTATGAAAGTTACTTTCTCTAAAACTATCTTCCATTTAGTTTTCCTTTTTTTTTTTTTTTTCCCTTTTCTTCCCCTGAAAACAATCTTATAGCTTAATCCTTATAGGATTTTTTTCAAGTTTTGTTTTTTTCTAACGAGTATCAACACATGAACACTCTAAATAGTTTCAGGAAGGTCAGTATTTGCTACAGTTGCACTTGATCCAACATCCCACTTTTTTTTCCACCAAGCAAAGGAGTTCAACCAAGTTTCTTTCAAGAGCCATACAGGAGAAAGTACAGATTCTGCTCTGTCTGCTAACAAGCAGGCGAAGGAGCTGCTACCGATTTGAAAACTGTAGAGGCTCTGCTGTGCCCATTTTGAACTGGGGAACAAAAATAGTATTTAGGTCCACTTTTTCTCATTTGCAAAGCAGATCCACTGCCTTGGGAGACTGACCAGAATTACCTGGAACAAACATTCTTTTTGCCTAGGATCTGTTTGTTAGTTGAGAAAACAATCACTATGTCTCTGTGATAATATGACACGATTTCATCAAGACATTTCTGTCTCAAGGGGCCCCGTTGTATTTTATTTTCTAGTAACACAGCATCTATCCAATTCCGGTCTCTGACTTAAGAAATGAACAACATGCAATTTCTTCAATGTCTACTTATCACGTGAGGAAGTCAACAAACCTCTTTTCACAGTTACAAGCACTTTTCAAAGATGTGACAGTTCCCTCAGGTCATCAACTGACCCTGAACAAGTTGGAAAATATAAAAGGATCAATAAATGTGAGAAAGACCTTTGGTATGAGGGAACCCAGACAAACCGGTGCAGCAGCTTTCTTCCCTACTGATTGGAAGAGAATGCTGTTTGGCTGCTGCTTCTACGGATAATCCACAAATTATTTGCTATTCTTCTTAGCCAAAGGGCTAAGGCAGTACCATCAGCAACTTCATAATAAACCCTGAAACAAGAAGCAGATATTACAGCTCCAAGTCTGAGGAAACAGCATCAATGATTAAGACAGCTCTAACATGGAAGGCCTGGTAAGTGGCAGTGGTATAAGGCACTAGCAATTTATCAGGGCTCTCTTTCAAATGCTGGCATTTTCTGTGACTTGGATTTTGCCTATTGTTATGAGATCATTACATCACCTATCACACAAGTGTAGCTTTGTTAACTTTCAAAGAAAAGCTGCTAGACAATATACAACACAAAGTTAGACAAGCGAGGGAAGTACACAGGGATGTCACAGGCAATCTGGAATCGGGCACCCGACTTGAATTCCCAGCTTTGAAAACCTCTCTCCAAATGACTTACCATCCTTTCACTAAGATCCAGCAGCAGTTCCCTCCTGTGCCTCATGCTCTTCTTTAGTCAGCCAAAGCCCACGGAGCTGCACTGTAAGCTTGAAGACGAGGATGCCAGCTGCGTGTCCTATTTCTGTCACCTAGTTTTTACGTACCGTTTCTTGCTAATCAAAAGGCCCAGTGATTCCTCCTCACACATCACACTGGAGTTAGTACGTCCAAGCAGTATTTCTGCCGCGCTACATTTGCACGGATTAGCTGCTGAACCCTCCAGATGATGTACTGCTTTTCAAGAAGGGTGTAGTATAACTGGCGAGGCTCTACAGTAAGTCCAAGAGGGTGCTCAACGATGTACAGGAGTCTGACTTCAAAGCATAAATTGAAAAACAGCCGCTTAACCTAGAAAGGGCAATACAGAAGAGAAATAACAATGTTTAAACTCTAAAAGGTAGCTGTAAGGAAGAACTTTTGTGTGCATCCACTGCACACAGTTACACGGAATCATGGGGCTTAAATTACAACCTGAAAAACTTAGGGTATGTGGCAATCTTTGCAACAGTAGTAATAATTACAGGAAATGTTTAAGAATAAATTAGGCAAGCGTTTGTCAAGAATGGTACAGAAAGTTGATCATTCACCTCTAGAATGAGAGCAACACTAGACTATCTTTAAAAGTTCTTCTTTCCCCACTGCTGTCCCAAGGCCAGGCACCGGCCCGGCCCGGCCCAGGCCAGGCCCCTGCCCGCCGGCTCGGCCAGGCCCAGCCCGGCCCAGGCCAGGCCCCTGCCCGCCGGCTCGGCCCGGCCCGGCCCAGGCCAGGCCCCTGCCCGGCCAAGGCCAGGCCCCTGCCCGCCGGCTCGGCCCGGCCCGGCCCAGGCCAGGCCCCTGCCCGGCCAAGCCCAGGCCCCTGCCCGGCCAAGCCCAGGCCCCTGCCCGGCCAAGCCCAGGCCCCTGCCCGCCGGCTCGGCCCGGCCCGGCCAAGGGCAGGCTCCTGCCCGCCGGCTCGGCCCGGCCCGGCCAAGGCCAGGCCCCTGCCCGCCGGCTCGGCCCGGCCCGGCCAAGGCCAGGCCCCTGCCCGCCGGCTCGGCCCGGCTCGGCCCGGCCCGGCCAAGGCCAGGCCCCTGCCCGCCGGCTCGGCCCGGCCCGGCCCGGCCAAGGCCGGGCCCCTGCCCGCCGGCTCGGCCCCTGCCCGGCCGAGGCCAGGCCCCTGCCCGCCGGCCCGGCCCGGCCAAGGCCAGCCCCTGCCCGCCGGTTCGGCCCGGCACGGCCAAGGCCAGGACCCTGCCCGCCGGTTCGGCCCGGCCCTGCCAAGGCCAGGCCCCTGCCCGCCGGCTCGGCCCGGCCCTGCCAAGGCCAGGCCCCTGCCCGCCGGCTCGGCCCGTCCCGTCCCGTCCTGGCCAAGGCCAGGCGCCTGCCCGCCGGCTCGGCCCGGCCCGACCCGGCCAAGGCCAGGCCCCTGTCCACCGGCTCAGACCGGCCCGGCCAAGGGCAGGCTCCTGCCCGCCGGCCCGGCTCGGCCCGGCCAAGGCCAGGCCCCTGCCCGCCGGCCCGGCTCGGCCCGGCCAAGGCCAGGCCCCTGCCCGCCGGCTCGGCCCGGCCCGGCCGAGGCCAGGCCCCTGCCCGCCGGCTCGGCCCCTGCCCGGCCGAGGCCAGGGCCCTGCACGCCGGCTCGGCCCCTGCCCGGCCGAGGCCAGGCCCCTGCCCGCCGGCTCGGCCCCTGCCCGGCCGAGGCCAGGCCCCTGCCCGCCGGCTTGGCCCGGACAAGGCCAGGCCGCTGCCTGCCGGTTCGGCCCGGCCGAGCTAAGGCCAGGCCCCTGCCCGCCGGCCCGGCCCGGCCCGGACAAGGCCAGGCCCCTGCCCGCCGGCTCGGCCCGGACCGGCCCGGCCAAGGCCAGCCCCTGCCCGCCGGTTCGGCCCGGCACGGCCAAGGCCAGGCCCCTGCCCGCCGGTTCGGCCCGGCCCGGCCAAGGCCAGGCCCCTGCCCCCCCGCTCGGCCCGGCCCGGCCAAGGCCAGGCCCCTGCCCGCCGGCTCGGCCCGGCCCGGCCCAGGCCCGGCCGAGGCCAGGCCCCTGCCCGCCGGCTCGGCCCGGCCCGGCCCAGGCCCGGCCCCGGCCAGGCCCCGGCCCGCCGGCTGGGCCCGGCCCCTGCCCGGCCAAGGCCAGGCCCCTGCCCGCCGGCTCGGCCCGGCCCGGCCCAGGCCAGGCCCCGGCCCGCCGGCTGGGCCCGGCCCCTGCCCGGCCAAGGCCAGGCCCCTGTCCGCCGGCTGGGCCCGGCCCCTGCCCGGCCAAGGCCAGGCCCCTGCCCGCCGGCTCGGCCCGGCCCGGCCAAGGCCAGGCCCCTGCCCGCCGGCTCGGCCCGGCCCGGCCAAGGCCAGGCCCCTGCCCGCCGGCTCGGCCCGGCCCGGCCAAGGCCAGGCCCCTGCCCGCCGGCTCGGCCCGGCCCGGCCAAGGCCAGGCCCCTGCCCGCCGGCTCGGCCCGGCCCGGCCAAGGCCAGGCCCCTGCCCGCCGGCTCGGCCCGGCCCGGCCAAGGCCAGGCCCCTGCCCGCCGGCTCGGCCCGGGCCGGCCCGTCCTGGCCAAGGCCAGGCCCCTGCCCGCCGGCTCGGCCCGGGCCGGCCCGTCCTGGCCAAGGCCAGGCCCCTGCCCGCCGGCTCGGCCCGGGCCGGCCCGTCCTGGCCAAGGCCAGGCGCCTGCCCGCCGGCTCGGCCCGGCCCGACCAAGGGCAGGCTCCTGCCCGCCGGCTCGGCCCGGCCCGGCCAAGGCCAGGCCCCTGCCCGCCGGCTCGGCCCGGCCCGGCCCGGCCAAGGCCAGGCCCCTGCCCGCCGGCTCGGCCCCTGCCCGGCCGAGACCAGGGCCCTGCACGCCGGCTCGGCCCCTGCCCGGCCGAGGCCAGGCCCCTGCCCGCCGGCTTGGCCCGGCTCGGCCCAGACAAGGCCAGCCCCTGCCCGCCGGCCCGGCCCGGACAAGGCCAGGCCCCTGCCCGCCGGCTTGGCCCGGACAAGGCCAGGCCGCTGCCTGCCGGTTCGGCCCGGCCGGGCCAAGGCCAGGCCCCTGCCCGCCGGCCCGGCCCGGCCCGGAAAAGGCCAGGCCCCTGCCCGCCGGCTTGGCCCGGCCCGGCCCGGACAAGGCCAGGCCCCTGCCCGCCGGCTTGGCCCGGACAAGGCCAGGCCACTGCCTGCCGGTTCGGCCCGGCCGAGCCAAGGCCAGGCCCCTGCCCGCCGGCCCGGCCCGGACAAGGCCAGGCCCCTGCCCGCCGGCTCGGCCCGGACCGGCCCGGCCAAGGCCAGCCCCTGCCCGCCGGTTCGGCCCGGCACGGCCAAGGCCAGGACCCTGCCCGCCGGTTCGGCCCGGCCCTGCCAAGGCCAGGCCCCTGCCCGCCGGCTCGGCCCGGCCCTGCCAAGGCCAGGCCCCTGCCCGCCGGCTCGGCCCGTCCCGTCCCGTCCTGGCCAAGGCCAGGCGCCTGCCCGCCGGCTCGGCCCGGCCCGACCCGGCCAAGGCCAGGCCCCTGTCCACCGGCTCAGACCGGCCCGGCCAAGGGCAGGCTCCTGCCCGCCGGCCCGGCTCGGCCCGGCCAAGGCCAGGCCCCTGCCCGCCGGCCCGGCTCGGCCCGGCCAAGGCCAGGCCCCTGCCCGCCGGCTCGGCCCGGCCCGGCCGAGGCCAGGCCCCTGCCCGCCGGCTCGGCCCCTGCCCGGCCGAGGCCAGGGCCCTGCACGCCGGCTCGGCCCCTGCCCGGCCGAGGCCAGGCCCCTGCCCGCCGGCTCGGCCCCTGCCCGGCCGAGGCCAGGCCCCTGCCCGCCGGCTTGGCCCGGACAAGGCCAGGCCGCTGCCTGCCGGTTCGGCCCGGCCGAGCTAAGGCCAGGCCCCTGCCCGCCGGCCCGGCCCGGCCCGGACAAGGCCAGGCCCCTGCCCGCCGGCTCGGCCCGGACCGGCCCGGCCAAGGCCAGCCCCTGCCCGCCGGTTCGGCCCGGCACGGCCAAGGCCAGGCCCCTGCCCGCCGGTTCGGCCCGGCCCGGCCAAGGCCAGGCCCCTGCCCCCCCGCTCGGCCCGGCCCGGCCAAGGCCAGGCCCCTGCCCGCCGGCTCGGCCCGGCCCGGCCCAGGCCCGGCCGAGGCCAGGCCCCTGCCCGCCGGCTCGGCCCGGCCCGGCCCAGGCCAGGCCCCGGCCCGCCGGCTGGGCCCGGCCCCTGCCCGGCCAAGGCCAGGCCCCTGTCCGCCGGCCCGGCCCGGCCCGGCCAAGGCCAGGCCCCTGTCCGCCGGCTCGGCCCGGCCCGGCCAAGGCCAGGCCCCTGTCCGCCGGCTCGGCCCGGCCCGGCCAAGGCCAGGCCCCTGCCCGCCGGCTCGGCCCGGCCCGGCCAAGGCCGGGCCCCTGCCCGCCGGCTCGGCCCGGCCCGGCCAAGGCCGGGCCCCTGCCCGCCGGCTCGGCCCGGCCCGGCCAAGGCCAGGCCCCTGCCCGCCGGCTCGGCCCGGCCCGGCCAAGGCCAGGCCCCTGCCCGCCGGCCCGGCCCGGCCCGGCCAAGGCCAGGCCCCTGCCCGCCGGCCCGGCCCGGCCCAGGCCAGGCCCCTGCCCGCCGGCCCGGCCCGGCCCAGGCCAGGCCCCTGCCCGCCGGCCCCCCTCACCCCATCCAGCCGCTCGCCCTCCCTCTCTTCCCGCCGCCTCCGCACACAGCCGCAGCCCCGCGCTGCCCGAGGAAACCCTCACCTGACAGCAGCTGCCACCTCCGCACAGCCCCGCACCCCCGGGGTGAGCTGAGCTGATGGGCTGAGCTCCAATCTCCCCAGAAACCTCTGCCCTGACACCAGAGTCTCTGTAAACAGTTTCTGACCTCTTTTGGCACGTCACAGGTCCTACTTTGCTCTGTTGCAGAAGAATCTCAGCTTGCAAAACACATCAGTTTTCCGTAACACAGATAACCAGGGTTCACACAGTCAGACTTTTCAGTCAGAAGGCCACAGAAAGAATCATAAAGAGACCGAGTATCTTTTCCTTAAACATCCTGTTTACAGACAGCTATAGTACCTCCAAGTGCTATGAAAGTTACTTTCTCTAAAACTATCTTCCATTTAGTTTTCCTTTTTTTTTTTTTTTTTCCTTTTCTTCCCCTGAAAACAATCTTATAGCTTAATCCTCATAGGATTTTTTTCAAGTTTTGTTTTTTTCTAACGAGTATCAACACATGAACACTCTAAATAGTTTCAGGAAGGTCAGTATTTGCTACAGTTGCACTTGATCCAACATCCCACCTTTTTTTTCCAACAAGCAAAGGAGTTCAACCAATTTTCATTCAAGTGCCATACAGGAGAAAGTACAGATTCTGCTCTGTCTGCTAACAAGCAGGCGAAGGAGCTGCTACTAATTTGAATACTATACAGGCTCTGCTGTGCCCATTTTGAACTGGGGAAGAAAAATAGCCCTTCCTGTTTCAACATTTAGGTCCACTTTTTCTCATTTGCAAAGCAGATCCGCTGCCTTGGGAGACTGACCAGAATTACTTGGAACAGTCTTTTTGCCTAGGATCTGTTTGTTAGTTCAGAAAACAGTCACTACGTCCCTGTGATAATATGACACGATTTCATCACTACATTTCTGTCTCAAGGGGCCCAGCTGTATTTTATTTTCTATTAACACAGCATCTATCCAATTCCGGTCTCTGACTTAAGAGATGAGCAACATGCAATTTCTTCAATGTCTACTTATCACGTGAGGAAGTCAACAAACCTCTTTTCACAGTTACAAGCACTTTTCAAAGATGTGACAGTTCCCTCCGGTCATCAACTGACCCTGAACAAGTTGGAAAATATAAAAGGATCAATAAATGTGAGAAAGACCTTTGGTATGAGGGAACCCAGACAAACCCGTGCAGCAGCTTTCTTCCCTATTGATTGGAAGTAAATGCTGTTTGGCTGCTGCTTCTACGGATAATCCACAAATTATTTGCTATTCTTCTTAGCCAAAGGGCTAAGGCAGTGCCATAAGCAACTTCATAACATACCCTGAAACAAGAAGCAGATATTACAGCTCCAAGTCTGAGGAAACAGCATCAATGATTAAGACAGCTCTAACATGGAAGGCCTGGTAAGTGGCAGTGGTATAAGGCACTAGCAATTTATCAGGGCTCTCTTTCAAATGCTGGCATTTTCTGTGACTTGGATTTTGCCTATTATTATGAGATCATTACATCACCTATCACACAAGTGTAGCTTTGTTAACTTTGAAAGAAAAGCCGCTAGACAATATACAACACAAAGTTAGACAAGCGAGGGAAGTACACAGGGATTTCACAGGCAATCTGGAATCGGGCACCTGACTTGAATTCCTGGCTTTGAAAACCTCTCTCCAAATGACTTACCATCCTTTCACTAAGATCCAGCAGCAGTTCTCTCCTGTGCCTCATGCTCTTCTGTAGTCAGCCAAAGCCCACGGAGCTGCACTGCAAGCTTGAAGACCAGGATGCCAGCTGCGTGTCCTATTTCTGTCACCTAGTTTTTATGTACCGTTTCTTGCTAATCAAAAGGCCCAGTGATTCCTCCTCACACATCACACTTGAGTTAGTACGTCCAAGCATTATTTCTGCCGCGCTACATTTGCACGGATTAGCTGCTGAACCCTCCAGATGATGTACTGCTTTTCAAGAAGGGTGTAGTATAACTGGCGAGGGTCTACAGTAAGTCCAAGAGGGTGCTCAACAATGTACAGAAGTCTGACTTCAAAGTATAAATTGAAAAACAGCTGCTTAACCTGGAAAGGGCAATACTGAAGAGAAATAACAATGTTTAAACTCTAAAAGGTAGCTGTAAGGAAGAACTTTTGTGTGCATCCACTGCACACAGTTACACGGAATCATGGGGCTCAAATTACAACCTGAAAAACTTAGGGTATGTGGCAATCTTTGCAACAGTAGTAACAATTACAGGAAATGTTTAAGAATAAATTAGGCAAGCATTTGTCAAGAATGGTACAGAAAGTTGATCATTCACCTCTAGAATGAGAGCAACACTAGACTATCTTCAAAGGTTCTTCTTTCCCCACTGCTGTCCCTCTCCGTATTTCTACCCTCAAACACAAGCATCATCCCCAGCTCTGCACTTACAATTCTATCTGCATATGCACATGTCTAGAGATGCACATTTATTTCTTCGTTACACACAGCTGAAGGAGACTACTCAGAGGTAAGCCAATTTACATAAACAGCTTTTGAAAGTTAAACACCTCAGCTTCTTGCAAAACGTCAGCCCAACAGAACACCGTCAGCCCAACAGAACACCGGGAGCGGTATGTAAATCCTTATGCCAAAACTGCATTCTCTTAAATCTTATGAAAACCATCTCTAATATAAAGCCTGACTTGTCCATTTTCTGACACTCCCCTTCTCTGTCATCAAGGTACTTATTAAGACAGTAAAACAACTGACGGGGTAACACCATAACTAGCACAATAGCTGACTTCCGTAGCAGTTGCATATCAGGTCTGAAGAAATGTGAGTTTAGTAGGTAGATACACATTCAGAAATGCACAAGAACTGAAAGGAGTAATCTGTAACTGGTAGACTAAGAACACTGCAATAGCATGCAATGTAAATCAACATGCACCTATAGGGAAGGGAAGTACAGAAACATTCTTCTGGATTGAAAAAAAAAAAATATACGCAGCAATGGTAGGAAAAGGTACTTGGAACGTGCCACTTTCAATCCACTGAAACAATGTCTGCAACAGCAGTAAGAACACTGGCAAACTACCTTCTCTGTTCCACAGGGCCTTGAAACCCATACGCATTGTCTGTTGCCAGTTGCCCTTAGGAAACAAAGGCGCTGCGATCAGTATAAGCGTGTAGAACACCAGAAATGAAACTTTTGAGTATGTCACATGCAAGATCCTCATTCTCCGTACAGTCTACAAGGTTACACAATTGTAAAATACTTTGTAAGAATGAGAATCCTGACGTTTGCCTTGGATTAAAAAAGTTTTAAAACTCCGTTTTGAGTTTTTTTTCCAAGGGTTTTAGAAATAAAAGCATCTTGGTAAAGTGATTTTCACACACTGCACAGACACAAGCAGTGTTTCTCCCACTGCGAGAGGAGTATCAAAATACTCTTATCTAATATGTTATAGACAAAAGTGACCAAGGTCACAGGAGAATCTGTACTTTCCCACTGATTACAAGGAACGGGCCAGCTGCTTTGTGCCTCCTATGCAGCTGGAGCATGCAGTTGCCTGGTAACTTGTTCCGACCTATTGCATCTTAATCACATATACATGGAGGAATACCAAGCTGACCGCTTAGGTTTATCAGCCAAAACAGTTTACAGCAACGCAATAGTTTAGAGCAATTCAGGAAGTTTAACACTGAATTTAGGTATGCGCTTATATGGTTTGACGAACAGAACTTTTATAAATGAAAGGGAAACAACAGGTGACTTTAGAGCATACAAAAGGTATAGTCTACAAACCAAATATCAATTATTAGCAATGTTTCCCTGTTCAAAGGGCATCACTTAATGTCTCAGACTCAACAAGCATGAACTGACAGACTGTTATGATTTGAAAATTTTAAAAAAGTTCTAATAGTGTGCCCAAAACAGAGCTGTTTCAGTGTTCAGGCTAGACTCGTCGTCTCCAGTAAATACATATCTTAATTCTAACACAGGATAAAAACCGATTTATAAATTTCCTCTTGTAAAAATGAAACTGTTCCAATCACCCTGTTCACTCCTCTTGAAGATATTAAATAGGGCAAATCAGAAGTAACTTGAACCAATCCCTCCCACCCAGCTATAAACCAGGACCATATACAGCCCTTGCAGACTACACAAGACCCTGTCTCATTCCAGCCATATCATTAGCACAAGCTGTGCAAACCCATGCAAATCAACAGGTTTTCCAGGCATAAAAGCAGACTCCAACAGCAGTTAAGCCACTTCTTACAACTGACAATGTCATACTTCCATCACTGATTATAGCACAAGAACAAAAGAGAATGGGTCTTTATTGTCCTTCATGAACTTGAGGGGCTGCAAGAAACCAGTGAAGTTACAAGCCTGGATTCTGTAATGTCGCTATCAGCATAATTTCCAGATCAAAGATCCGGCCTCCTGTTACGATCATCAAACATAATTTTGAGTTCAGGGGACAGGTCATCACAACACTATGTTAGGTAGAGTATAAAACCTTATCATCAGATTCTCAGCTAGTTTAAGTCAATGTATTCTGTGTGTTCCGCTGAAGTCAACGAAACTAAACACACTATCATAGGAAAAAGATATTTCAGCACGCCTCAGACCTGGAAAACTATCTTGAAAAATGCCCGTAACTTTTAACACAAATTCTCTGCACTTCCCACGATCTCTCAACAGCGAGCAGTAGTAAGACCCTAACAGTTACTTGCAACCTATTTCTTGCATAGCATTCATTTTTATTTTAATTTTAAAAGGGGCAACTAATAAATAAGATTTTTGCAGCTACTCACAAAAATCAATAAGCAAAGACATTTGTTCCAAGACTTAAATTTCTTGTATAATTTAAAAAACTAGCAAAGCTCTGTAAAGTAAAATAGATACATTTACCTACTAATGTAGGAAACTACAGACAAACTTCAGGAAATGACCAAAGGTGCAGAGGATAGGCTAATGCCTATTAGCATTAGGTAGAAAAACAAGGTAGAAAAGGTAGAAATGCCTATTAGCATTAAGGTAGAAGAAGAAGAACAACAACAACAACAACAACAAAAAACCCCCAGAAGTTCTACAGAAAAATGAGTGAGCAGCCCACAGCACTGGCAGACAACAGATTTTTTTATCCCCGCTTCCTCCACCCCTTCTTCTTACCCCCCCACCCCCGTTTTTTTTTAAAGGAAATAATTATTCTATTCTGAAACATATTGCCAGTGATGCAGTTGAAGCCAAAAGTTTAAATGAGTTCAGGAGAATTAACCGAATTCTAACACATGTGCCAACACAACTGCTATAAAAAGCATCTGCATCATGGTGAAATGCAAACAGCTACTCTGATAACGACACATTATTATTCACTAAATTTGCCTTTTACCCTGTTGTATAGTTACTAATGTTGAAAAGAGTCACTGCTGTGCAAGAAACTAAAACTTACAGCGCTTCATGCTCGGAGAGAACTGTGGCCCATCAGCTCGTGGCTGTGAAGTCTTACAACTTAACACGTTGCAGTTGCACACCAGCAAGTTCTGAGGTGGACTGCCGACTGTATTCAATAGTCACAGCTTATGTAGGAGGATATGATAAACTTGACTTATTTGCCTTTAACCGATGCTCCAAATATTTTAAAGTCGTTCTTAAAGCAGGTTACTGGTTTGATTACCCTTCATACAAAATCCTCCTTCAAATGGAGGTTTCTCTTCTCTTCTTTTCATATTTAAGGCATGAACAGAAACCACACCTGCATCATCACTGAAATCAGTGCCTATTTTTCAATAAACTTTAGCAGCAGCATCAGAATTCGTCCTCAAGTACCGTTCATAAAGCAAATGCTTCATTCTTCAAAACTTTTTTTAGCAAAGGTTAGTAATGCTGTACCACAGACTCTCACGCCCAGCCACACATGTTCTTCCCGAGACTGTTACGCAGCTTAGTATTTTAAAAATCGCCATCCTAACTGCGTACCTGATACTACTGGTTCTCCCCTTTTTAAAGTCTGATGTTAAGGAAAAGCTGCAAGTCCTACAAAACCAGGCAGACTTGCTTGTTCATGCCAAAGAGAAAAAGGTTAAGCATTATTAAAAAATAAGACTATTGCCTACCTTTAAGTATCCATAAAGCTATCAACATGAACCGTATGGTGGCCTGTTAGCATCGCTATTTGAACACGGGCATGCAAAATGTCCTTCAGTTAAATTCCAAACTCTATGAAGTAATTGGTGGGCAATTCCCCAAGGATAAAACGTCTATCAAAAGCCAACAGTAAGCCAGAAATCTCTTTCCGTTTCATAGGGTAAAAAAAAATAAATACAGTGAATCCTGAAAAAAGAAATAGATATTAGACAGGGAACGCCTATATACTTATAGGGCAAGTAATAAAACATTTAGTGTTTTGATTTTTTTTTTTTATGTCATCACAATAGTTAGACAAACATGGAAACATTTGCAACAGCAATACTTGGGTCACTTTAAAATCTTGGTAACACTGAAATACAGGGCAGCGAAAGCTAATGATGTGGGGAGGGGACTTTAGGTCTTATTATTTTCAGACACATTCACACACACACACACACACACACATATATCTATATACACACGCGCACTCCACAACTCCAAAGAGCTATCTTAACTATGTCTGCCAGTAAACGGAAATAGTAGGCAGAAAGGAACCATATCTATACTAAGACAGTTAGCTGCGCCGTAAAACTGAAGATCACTGCAACCAGTGCCATCTTAAAGAAGAAAAAACAACCACCACCAACAACAACCAAAAAACCTGAAAGGAACCATCACTGTGCACGTCATAAGCATGAAGTTATTTTAACCTGATGACTACTCTGCTCTATACTTTAAGCATCATGAAGTTTTTATGTATTTTTAAAGTCTAGGGTTATTATTTTAAATGGCCTACTTGTAGTGGCAGCCCAAGTAGCATTCTGGAGAACACCACAGTGCCCACAACTTCTACAGGTCAGTGCAGTCTGATCAAGCACTACATTTCTAGGGGAGGAAAACAAAAAACCACTACCGCTCATTTATTCAATTGAAAAGCTTATTACCTGTACCTTCCAAAGCAACAGGCTACAGGAACACTGAATGCAAAGTAAACCAGACCCATCTGGAATACTCTGACTCAGTCTCAGCTCCAAGTTACACATCTTTCATTTCGTATTTTAAGGGATTAACAGCATTTGGATGCACAGAAACTGTCTTTACAGTGAAGTCTGCAGACCTCCGAGTCAAAAGTTAAAATGTCTTCCTAAATTATAACAGTATTAGCACTTCCTCTGAAAAGGAGTGAAAAAAACACAACCAGGGAAGGAGGAAGTGACACAACACCAAGGGTTTTTTTCCCAGAGATTACAAAATCCTGAGAGAACAAGATGCTTGTGCTATCAGAATAAAAATCCCCAAAGAAACAAAAGAGTTTACCTTTCCCTTGGAAAAGTTACTTCTGAGTCAAGATCTGCCCTTTTTCTCTCCCAAGCATGAAATCTCTCTTCAGCTTAAGACTCTCTTCTACTGCAGTAGAAATTTAGTGCACATGCTGGAACCTGGACAGAATCTTATTTAAAAAAACAAACAATACAATAGTACTACAGTGGCTAGAAATCTTTTACATATTCTGATGAAAAGACTCAACTTATTTCTAGGAAATAAAGTGTTTGGGGCCAAAGCCAACAGATGATGTTCATGTAAGGTTAAATTTTTATTTTTTTTTTTTTTTTTTTTTTTTTTAAATTGATATATTGAAAAAAGCTGGAGAAGGAAGCGGGGACAGAAATGAAAAACCACTCAGGGAGTCAGTGGTATAGACTGTCAGCACGCAACCTAAATATTGTAATTGCAGATCACATAGTCAGAACAAGCCAGTCAAAAGTAGCACACTCCCTGGGAGAGGGGCGGGAGTCTCTCTCCCCTTGTCTTTCAAGCCAAGACCCAACTAGCAGAAGGCAGCTTTTCTGTCAGATAAAGCAAGGCAAAAGGATCATGTACAGCAACTTCCTTGCAGCCTCTTGCTCCTGAGCACCCTTCTTCACCTCTTTCTTTCTTTCTCTCTTTCTTCTGGTGATGGGAAGGCAAAGCATGTTCTGTTCCTGTGAGCCCATACTGCTTGTCCCTATAGTCACAGCAGGCACCTGTGATTCCTCTCCGAAGACATTTACGCATAGAAATCAGTTGAGTGGTGTGTTACGGAAGCATAAGCTGCAGTGGACGTGATTTTGAATCAGTTAATTTTGTGCCCACCATGACAAAATAAAACCAGCAATTTCTTACTTTATAGAAATTCTCCTAAAGTAGTAGTTGCCCCCAACAGCTGTCAAGTTTTTGTATCACAGGAGAACAAATGCAGCCAAAAGAACATTTTCTCTAAAAGGACCGCTCCGAACTACACAAGCAGGCAGGCACAGGCAGCTCCCGATTTAATAAAGCGTATGTACACAGCACCACTTAGTGGTGCAAGCGGAGTCACCGCTGACAGGAATGAGAAGCTTGAACACCAACCTTCCCGCCCCGGCTCCCTGGACATGAACGATGTCTGGTCTGTCTGTCCTCACTCGCAAAATACCACTACAATGCCTTTACTACAAGAGAGTACATCTGCCAAGCAAAACAAGTCCAAGAGGGCTGAACCTCAAGGCCAGCAGAACCAACGGCTGCTGAGCATCAAACAGATGCATCCACTCTGAAGAGCTTTCAGAATTCTGCAGCACTCTACCACACGGTTTCTGGCAACACAGCCTGAAGCAGGGTTTAAACAAATGATCCAGCTTAGTATCTGCCTGTAGTGCAAAGAATAGCAATCTCTTGGCCCACGATTTGGGTTTTATATAGACTTGGGCCATAAACAAATGCAACAGATGTAGAAAAACTGAAGACCGACAGCAACTGGAACGTAACTATTCTTTTTCCACTCCATCAACCCGTTGGAAAACTAACTCACTCGTGCACTTACGTAACTGAGCACAAAGAGAACAAAAAGAAAGGCTTTTATTCAGAACAAATTAGTGTGTCTTTACAGGAAAGTAACGGTTTCAACTTACAAAACCAGCATCATCATTAGTGATGCACCTTTCCTGAATAAGGGATAAAAGAAGAGGATAACCATTGCTTTTACTGATACGTTCTTAATAATTAGCTGAGCACTTCTAAAGAGGAAGAACTTTGCTGCTTTCAGGACCGAAGTAAGAAAAAGTCTAAAGCATAGTCTTCCTGACGTGGGAAGACGTGTCCGCAAGAGAGGCACAAGATCCGATACAGAAACGTATCTACGTCTCGCTGAAAATTTGCACTCTAAGCATCACCAGCTTCTGCTTCCAGGGCAGTATACCACCAGCTTAACCGGAGGGTAGTAATTTTACCCCACACAAGAAGTCAGAACATGCACTATCCTTTAAGGAGGCAGAACAATAACCAAAGCAGAAAGAGGCTTAGAAATTAAGGCAAGATGGCACTTGCTCAGACACACAGTGAGGAGGTGCAAGCTGGGTAAGACAGCAAAATGGAGATTGTTCCTCGTTCACACAGAGCTCATTTCGACTCGAGTTGGTCGTCCTCTCCTCTTCCCACAAAATTAGGAATGCTTTTACATAGGAAGTCCTGACTTTGTAGCCATCTATGCCGACAAACAACAAACTATTCTAGGTCTGTCCTTGTGGTATTTAGGAAGTCGCAGAATTCAGCTTAGGGATGCATAATCACAGTATTTAATTACTGTTGCAGTACTGACCTACCTACACCAGCAGAGAATAAACTAAAAATCATAGTGCTTCTGATTTGGTATAAGCCAACAGACCTCCAGATTTTTTTCAGAGCACGTAAAGGTACAGCTCTCTGGGCATCACATGGTAATCATAACTGCCAAATGACTTGACAAGCTTGTAAACATCCAAACCGCTGCAAACACATCTATACATACAATAATGGATAAAACGTAGATGCATTCCACCTACACGCTTATGCAGGCAAACACTCGTGAGTTAAAAGCCACTGTATGAACCAGCTTACGGAGCGCTTAACAAAGCCAGTGATTCCCTGGCACACCTGAAGACCAGAAAAACATTCACCAAATAAAGTTAGGGACATGCTCTTTTTTTTTTTTTTTTTTTTTTTTTTTTTTTAAACTGTAACGTGTACTAAGACAGCAAGGTCACTTTTCCAGCATCATTCATACACACATATGCCCCAGAAGCTACTTGAAATTACCTTGTGTAATGGAATTGTCTGGAAAGCTCAGCTTAAAGTAGCTGAGCTCAGTGACTGATTGATTTACAGGTACAGAAAATAAATGCATGCAGCATTTTAACAATGCTGACTTACCAGTGTTATGTTATTTCCATTTAGCAAAATCTGGTCTAGCTTTGTGATTCTTCTGCCCTCAGACGGAGTCTCACTGAAGCAGCGTTAAAAACAAATAAGTAAGCACACATAACCAGGGACAACAGTTCCAGTTTTGATTACAGAATAAATCTCTACATTAAGATGGCAGTTGTTGGAACTAAGAAATGAATTGGCCACGCTGCAGCCTGATCTTGACAAATTGACCGCCTGGATAAAGCAAGCTATCTGGCAACTAAAAAGATCCATTGTACTTTTCTGCTCAGTACACCTAAAGATACAGATTTCACCCTCGAAATCTCGGCAATTTCTTGAATACCACCAACACTCAGAACAGGTTTCAAATAGCAACGTGGCAGGACAAAGTAATAAATGCTTATCCTTAAGTCTGCTAACTCTCTAAGCCTTTGCCTAGACCTTAAGGAAATGTAAAAACAAACAAACTACTGGAAAGTTCAACACACAATCCACGCAAAGTTAAGGCTATCAAGTAGGAACCGGATTACAAGTATAAGTCATGCAACAGCTACTCTATGACATGGATGTCCTGAACAGATCCTCCTCTACAGTTTAAGTCCAAGGTACAAACCATTCAGCTGGCAAGTATTCCAAAAACATAAAACCTCTTTGCTTACAGAGCTTACACAGTATTTTTCCCCAGGAAACCAAATGTTCAAGAGGAACAGGAGGCAGAAACAACATTTACAATTCTGTAACGTCTTCTAGCACCGTATCTGAAAAATCCAGTTTCAAGGAAAATAAGGCCCCGAATTTAAAAATAAAACTATTTCCAGTTATTTCCATGTCACACTGAGCTGTGATTTTACCTGTAAAACAAAAAAATCAGAACAAGACAACTGATCCATACAAAAAAGGCTCTCCTATCCGGCTCTCTTTCAAATGCTGGCATTTTCTGTGACTTGGATTTTGCCTGTTATTATGAGATCATTACATCACCTATCACACAAGTGTAGCTTTGTTATCTTTGAAAGAAAAGCTGCTAGACAATATACAACACAAAGTTAGACAAGCGAGGGCAGTACACAGGGATTTCACAGGCACTCTGGAATTGGGCACCCGACTTGAATTCCTGGCTTTGAAAACCTCTCTCCAAATGACTTACCGTCTTTCACTAAGATCCAGCAGCAGTTCTCTCCTGTGCCTCATGCTCTTCTTTAGCCAGCCAAAGCCCACGGAGCTGCACTGTAAGCTTGAAGGCCAGTGTGCCAGCTGCGTGTCCTATTTCTGTCACCTAGTTCTTATGTACCGTTTCTTGCTAATCAAAAGGCCCAGTGAATCCTCCTCACACATCACACTTGAGGTAGTACATCCAAGCATTATTTCTGCCGCGCTACATTTGCACGGATTAGCTGCTGAACCCTCCAGATGATGTACTGCTTTTCAAGAAGGGTGTAGTATAACTGGTGAGGGTCTACAGTAAGTCCAAGAGGGTGCTCAACGATGTACAGGAGTCTGACTTCAAAGCATAAATTGAAAAACAGCCTCTTAACCTAGAAAGGGCAATACTGAAGAGAAAGAACAATGTTTAAACTCTAAAAGGTAGCTATAAGGAAGAACTTTTCTGTGCATCCACTGCACACAGTTACACGGAATCATGGGGCTTAAATTACAACCTGAAAAACTTAGGGTATGTGGCAATCTTTGCAACAGTAGTAATAATTACAGGAAATGTTTAAGAATAAATTAGGCAAGCATTTGTCAAGAATGGTACAGAAAGTTGATCATTCACCTCTAGAATGAGAGCAACACTAGACTATCTTCAAAGGTTCTTCTTTCCCCACTGCTGTCCCTCTCCGTATTTCTACCCTCAAACACAAGCATCATCCCCAGCTCTGCACTTACAATTCTATCTGCATATGCACATGTCTAGAGATGCACATTTATTTCTTCGTTACACACAGCTGAAGGAGACTACTCAGAGGTAAGCCAATTTACATAAACAGCTTTTGAAAGTTAAACACCTCAGCTTCTTGCAAAACGTCAGCCCAACAGAACACCGTCAGCCCAACAGAACACCGGGAGCGGTATGTAAATCCTTATGCCAAAACTGCATTCTCTTAAATCTTATGAAAACCATCTCTAATATAAAGCCTGACTTGTCCATTTTCTGACACTCCCCTTCTCTGTCATCAAGGTACTTATTAAGACAGTAAAACAACTGACGGGGTAAACACCATAACTAGCACAATAGCTGACTTCCGTAGCAGTTGCATATCAGGTCTGAAGAAATGTGAGTTTAGTAGGTAGATACACATTCAGAAATGCACAAGAACTGAAAGGAGTAATCTGTAACTGGTAGACTAAGAACACTGCAATAGCATGCAATGTAAATCAACATGCACCTATAGGGAAGGGAAGTACAGAAACATTCTTCTGGATTGAAAAAAAAAAAATATACGCAGCAATGGTAGGAAAAGGTACTTGGAACGTGCCACTTTCAATCCACTGAAACAATGTCTGCAACAGCAGTAAGAACACTGGCAAACTACCTTCTCTGTTCCACAGGGCCTTGAAACCCATACGCATTGTCTGTTGCCAGTTGCCCTTAGGAAACAAAGGCGCTGCGATCAGTAGAAGCGTGTAGAACACCAGAAATGAAACTTTTGAGTATGTCACATGCAAGATCCTCATTCTCCGTACAGTCTACAAGGTTACACAATTGTAAAATACTTTGTAAGAATGAGAATCCTGACGTTTGCCTTGGATTAAAAAAGTTTTAAAACTCCGTTTTGAGTTTTTTTTCCAAGGGTTTTAGAAATAAAAGCATCTTGGTAAAGTGATTTTCACACACTGCACAGACACAAGCAGTGTTTCTCCCACTGCGAGAGGAGTATCAAAATACTCTTATCTAATATGTTATAGACAAAAGTGACCAAGGTCACAGGAGAATCTGTACTTTCCCACTGATTACAAGGAACGGGCCAGCTGCTTTGTGCCTCCTATGCAGCTGGAGCATGCAGTTGCCTGGTAACTTGTTCCGACCTATTGCATCTTAATCACATATACATGGAGGAATACCAAGCTGACCGCTTAGGTTTATCAGCCAAAACAGTTTACAGCAACGCAATAGTTTAGAGCAATTCAGGAAGTTTAACACTGAATTTAGGTATGCGCTTATATGGTTTGACGAACAGAACTTTTATAAATGAAAGGGAAACAACAGGTGACTTTAGAGCATACAAAAGGTATAGTCTACAAACCAAATATCAATTATTAGCAATGTTTCCCTGTTCAAAGGGCATCACTTAATGTCTCAGACTCAACAAGCATGAACTGACAGACTGTTATGATTTGAAAATTTTAAAAAAGTTCTAATAGTGTGCCCAAAACAGAGCTGTTTCAGTGTTCAGGCTAGACTCGTCGTCTCCAGTAAATACATATCTTAATTCTAACACAGGATAAAAACCGATTTATAAATTTCCTCTTGTAAAAATGAAACTGTTCCAATCACCCTGTTCACTCCTATTTAAGATATTAAATAGGGCAAATCAGAAGTAACTTGAACCAATCCCTCCCACCCAGCTATAAACCAGGACCATATACAGCCCTTGCAGACTACACAAGACCCTGTCTCATTCCAGCCATATCATTAGCACAAGCTGTGCAAACCCATGCAAATCAACAGGTTTTCCAGGCATAAAAGCAGACTCCAACAGCAGTTAAGCCACTTCTTACAACTGACAATGTCATACTTCCATCACTGATTATAGCACAAGAACAAAAGAGAATGGGTCTTTATTGTCCTTCATGAACTTGAGGGGCTGCAAGAAACCAGTGAAGTTACAAGCCTGGATTCTGTAATGTCGCTATCAGCATAATTTCCAGATCAAAGATCCGGCCTCCTGTTACGATCATCAAACATAATTTTGAGTTCAGGGGACAGGTCATCACAACACTATGTTAGGTAGAGTATAAAACCTTATCATCAGATTCTCAGCTAGTTTAAGTCAATGTATTCTGTGTGTTCCGCTGAAGTCAACGAAACTAAACACACTATCATAGGAAAAAGATATTTCAGCACGCCTCAGACCTGGAAAACTATCTTGAAAAATGCCCGTAACTTTTAACACAAATTCTCTGCACTTCCCACGATCTCTCAACAGCGAGCAGTAGTAAGACCCTAACAG
Organism: Astur gentilis; assembly: GCF_929443795.1. Taxonomy (NCBI): domain Eukaryota; kingdom Metazoa; phylum Chordata; class Aves; order Accipitriformes; family Accipitridae; genus Astur; species Astur gentilis. The sequence continues at coordinate 78,238 of NW_026060930.1, forward strand.
TTACTTGCAACCTATTTCTTGCATAGCATTCATTTTTATTTTAATTTTAAAAGGGGCAACTAATAAATAAGATTTTTGCAGCTACTCACAAAAATCAATAAGCAAAGACATTTGTTCCAAGACTTAAATTTCTTGTATAATTTAAAAAACTAGCAAAGCTCTGTAAAGTAAAATAGATACATTTACCTACTCATGTAGGAAACTACAGACAAACTTCAGGAAATGACCAAAGGTGCAGAGGATAGGCTAATGCCTATTAGCATTAGGTAGAAAAACAAGGTAGAAAAGGTAGAAATGCCTATTAGCATTAAGGTAGAAGAAGAAGAACAACAACAACAACAACAAAAAACCCCCAGAAGTTCTACAGAAAAATGAGTGAGCAGCCCACAGCACTGGCAGACAACAGATTTTTTTATCCCCGCTTCCTCCACCCCTTCTTCTTACCCCCCCACCCCCGTTTTTTTTTAAAGGAAATAATTATTCTATTCTGAAACATATTGCCAGTGATGCAGTTGAAGCCAAAAGTTTAAATGAGTTCAGGAGAGAATTAACCAAATTCTAACACATGTGCCAACACAACTGCTATAAAAAGCATCTGCATCATGGTGAAATGCAAACAGCTACTCTGAGAACGACACATTATTATTCACTAAATTTGCCTTTTACCCTGTTGTATAGTTACTAATGTTGAAAAGAGTCACTGCTGTGCAAGAAACTAAAACTTACAGCGCTTCATGCTCGGAGAGAACTGTGGCCCATCAGCTCGTGGCTGTGAAGTCTTACAACTTAACACGTTGCAGTTGCACACCAGCAAGTTCTGAGGTGGACTGCCGACTGTATTCAATAGTCACAGCTTATGTAGGAGGATATGATAAACTTGACTTATTTGCCTTTAACCGATGCTCCAAATATTTTAAAGTCGTTCTTAAAGCAGGTTACTGGTTTGATTACCCTTCATACAAAATCCTCCTTCAAATGGAGGTTTCTCTTCTCTTCTTTTCAGATTTAAGGCATGAACAGAAACCACACCTGCATCATCACTGAAATCAGTGCCTATTTTTCAATAAACTTTAGCAGCAGCATCAGAATTCGTCCTCAAGTACCGTTCATAAAGCAAATGCTTCATTCTTCAAAACTTTTTTTAGCAAAGGTTAGTAATGCTGTACCACAGACTCTCACGCCCAGCCACACATGTTCTTCCCGAGACTGTTACGCAGCTTAGTATTTTAAAAATCGCCATCCTAACTGCGTACCTGATACTACTGGTTCTCCCCTTTTTAAAGTCTGATGTTAAGGAAAAGCTGCAAGTCCTACAAAACCAGGCAGACTTGCTTGTTCATGCCAAAGAGAAAAAGGTTAAGCATTATTAAAAAATAAGACTATTGCCTACCTTTAAGTATCCATAAAGCTATCAACATGAACCGTATGGTGGCCTGTTAGCATCGCTATTTGAACACGGGCATGCAAAATGTCCTTCAGTTAAATTCCAAACTCTATGAAGTAATTGGTGGGCAATTCCCCAAGGATAAAACGTCTATCAAAAGCCAACAGTAAGCCAGAAATCTCTTTCCGTTTCATAGGGTAAAAAAAAATAAATACAGTGAATCCTGAAAAAAGAAATAGATATTAGACAGGGAACGCCTATATACTTATAGGGCAAGTAATAAAACATTTAGTGTTTTGATTTTTTTTTTTTATGTCATCACAATAGTTAGACAAACATGGAAACATTTGCAACAGCAATACTTGGGTCACTTTAAAATCTTGGTAACACTGAAATACAGGGCAGCGAAAGCTAATGATGTGGGGAGGGGACTTTAGGTCTTATTATTTTCAGACACATTCACACACACACACACACACACACATATATCTATATACACACGCGCACTCCACAACTCCAAAGAGCTATCTTAACTATGTCTGCCAGTAAACGGAAATAGTAGGCAGAAAGGAACCATATCTATACTAAGACAGTTAGCTGCGCCGTAAAACTGAAGATCACTGCAACCAGTGCCATCTTAAAGAAGAAAAAACAACCACCACCAACAACAACCAAAAAACCTGAAAGGAACCATCACTGTGCACGTCATAAGCATGAAGTTATTTTAACCTGATGACTACTCTGCTCTATACTTTAAGCATCATGAAGTTTTTATGTATTTTTAAAGTCTAAGGTTATTATTTTAAATGGCCTACTTGTAGTGGCAGCCCAAGTAGCATTCTGGAGAACACCACAGTGCCCACAACTTCTACAGGTCAGTGCAGTCTGATCAAGCACTACATTTCTAGGGGAGGAAAACAAAAAACCACTACCGCTCATTTATTCAATTGAAAAGCTTATTACCTGTACCTTCCAAAGCAACAGGCTACAGGAACACTGAATGCAAAGTAAACCAGACCCATCTGGAATACTCTGACTCAGTCTCAGCTCCAAGTTACACATCTTTCATTTCGTATTTTAAGGGATTAACAGCATTTGGATGCACAGAAACTGTCTTTACAGTGAAGTCTGCAGACCTCCGAGTCAAAAGTTAAAATGTCTTCCTAAATTATAACAGTATTAGCACTTCCTCTGAAAAGGAGTGAAAAAAACACAACCAGGGAAGGAGGAAGTGACACAACACCAAGGGTTTTTTTCCCAGAGATTACAAAATCCTGAGAGAACAAGATGCTTGTGCTATCAGAATAAAAATCCCCAAAGAAACAAAAGAGTTTACCTTTCCCTTGGAAAAGTTACTTCTGAGTCAAGATCTGCCCTTTTTCTCTCCCAAGCATGAAATCTCTCTTCAGCTTAAGACTCTCTTCTACTGCAGTAGAAATTTAGTGCACATGCTGGAACCTGGACAGAATCCTATTTAAAAAAACAAACAATACAATAGTACTACAGTGGCTAGAAATCTTTTACATATTCTGATGAAAAGACTCAACTTATTTCTAGGAAATAAAGTGTTTGGGGCCAAAGCCAACAGATGATGTTCATGTAAGGTTAAATTTTTATTAATTTTTTTTTTTTTTTTTTTTAAATTGATATATTGAAAAAAGCTGGAGAAGGAAGCGGGGACAGAAATGAAAAACCACTCAGGGAGTCAGTGGTATAGACTGTCACCATGCAATCTCAATATTGTAATTGCAGATCACATAGTCAGAACAAGCCAGTCAAAAGTAGCACACTCCCTGGGAGAGGGGCAGGAGTCTCTTCCCCCTTGTCTTTCAAGCCAAGACCCAACTAGCAGAAGGCAGCTTTTCTGTCAGATAAAGCAAGGCAAAAGGATCATGTACAGCAACTTCCTTGCAGCCTCTTGCTCCTGAGCACCCTTCTTCACCTCTTTCTTTCTTTCTCTCTTTCTTCTGGTGATGGGAAGGCAAAGCATGTTCTGTTCCTGTGAGCCCATACTGCTTGTCCCTATAGTCACAGCAGGCACCTGTGATTCCTCTCCGAAGACATTTACGCATAGAAATCAGTTGAGTGGTGTGTTACGGAAGCATAAGCTGCAGTGGACGTGATTTTGAATCAGTTAATTTTGTGCCCACCATGACAAAATAAAACCAGCAATTTCTTACTTTATAGAAATTCTCCTAAAGTAGTAGTTGCCCCCAACAGCTGTCAAGTTTTTGTATCACAGGAGAACAAATGCAGCCAAAAGAACATTTTCTCTAAAAGGACCGCTCCGAACTACACAAGCAGGCAGGCACAGGCAGCTCCCGATTTAATAAAGCGTATGTACACAGCACCACTTAGTGGTGCAAGCGGAGTCACCGCTGACAGGAATGAGAAGCTTGAACACCAACCTTCCCGCCCCGGCTCCCTGGACATGAACGATGTCTGGTCTGTCTGTCCTCACTCGCAAAATACCACTACAATGCCTTTACTACAAGAGAGTACATCTGCCAAGCAAAACAAGTCCAAGAGGGCTGAACCTCAAGGCCAGCAGAACCAACGGCTGCTGAGCATCAAACAGATGCATCCACTCTGAAGAGCTTTCAGAATTCTGCAGCACTCTACCACACGGTTTCTGGCGACACAGCCTGAAGCAGGGTTTAAACAAATGATCCAGCTTAGTATCTGCCTGTAGTGCAAAGAATAGCAATCTCTTGGCCCACGATTTGGGTTTTATATAGACTTGGGCCATAAACAAATGCAACAGATGTAGAAAAACTGAAGACCGACAGCAACTGGAACGTAACTATTCTTTTTCCACTCCATCAACCCGTTGGAAAACTAACTCACTCGTGCACTTACGTAACTGAGCACAAAGAGAACAAAAAGAAAGGCTTTTATTCAGAACAAATTAGTGTGTCTTTACAGGAAAGTAACGGTTTCAACTTACAAAACCAGCATCATCATTAGTGATGCACCTTTCCTGAATAAGGGATAAAAGAAGAGGATAACCATTGCTTTTACTGATACGTTCTTAATAATTAGCTGAGCACTTCTAAAGAGGAAGAACTTTGCTGCTTTCAGGACCGAAGTAAGAAAAAGTCTAAAGCATAGTCTTCCTGACGTGGGAAGACGTGTCCGCAAGAGAGGCACAAGATCCGATACAGAAACGTATCTACGTCTCGCTGAAAATTTGCACTCTAAGCATCACCAGCTTCTGCTTCCAGGGCAGTATACCACCAGCTTAACCGGAGGGTAGTAATTTTACCCCACACAAGAAGTCAGAACATGCACTATCCTTTAAGGAGGCAGAACAATAACCAAAGCAGAAAGAGGCTTAGAAATTAAGGCAAGATGGCACTTGCTCAGACACACAGTGAGGAGGTGCAAGCTGGGTAAGACAGCAAAATGGAGATTGTTCCTCGTTCACACAGAGCTCATTTCGACTCGAGTTGGTCGTCCTCTCCTCTTCCCACAAAATTAGGAATGCTTTTACGTAGGAAGTCCTGACTTTGTAGCCATCTATGCCGACAAACAACAAACTATTCTAGGTCTGCTCTTGTGGTATTTAGGAAGTCGCAGAATTCAGCTTAGGGATGCATAATCACAGTATTTAATTACTGTTGCAGTACTGACCTACCTACACCAGCAGAGAATAAACTAAAAATCATAGTGCTTCTGATTTGGTATAAGCCAACAGACCTCCAGATTTTTTTCAGAGCACGTAAAGGTACAGCTCTCTGGGCATCACATGGTAATCATAACTGCCAAATGACTTGACAAGCTTGTAAACATCCAAACCGCTGCAAACACATCTATACATACAATAATGGATAAAACGTAGATGCATTCCACCTACACGCTTATGCAGGCAAACACTCGTGAGTTAAAAGCCACTGTATGAACCAGCTTACGGAGCGCTTAACAAAGCCAGTGATTCCCTGGCACACCTGAAGACCAGAAAAACATTCACCAAATAAAGTTAGGGACATGCTCTTTTTTTTTTTTTTTTTTTTTTTTTAAACTGTAACGTGTACTAAGACAGCAAGGTCACTTTTCCAGCATCATTCATACACACATGTGCCCCAGAAGCTACTTGAAATTACCTTGTGTAATGGAATTGTCTGGAAAGCTCAGCTTAAAGTAGCTGAGCTCAGTGACTGATTGATTTACAGGTACAGAAAATAAATGCATGCAGCATTTTAACAATGCTGACTTACCAGTGTTATGTTATTTCCATTTAGCAAAATCTGGTCTAGCTTTGTGATTCTTCTGCCCTCAGACGGAGTCTCACTGAAGCAGCGTTAAAAACAAATAAGTAAGCACACATAACCAGGGACAACAGTTCCAGTTTTGATTACAGAATAAATCTCTACATTAAGATGGCAGTTGTTGGAACTAAGAAATGAATTGGCCACGCTGCAGCCTGATCTTGACAAATTGACCGCCTGGATAAAGCAAGCTATCTGGCAACTAAAAAGATCCATTGTACTTTTCTGCTCAGTACACCTAAAGATACAGATTCACCCTCGAAATCTCGGCAATTTCTTGAATACCACCAACACTCAGAACAGGTTTCAAATAGCAACGTGGCAGGACAAAGTAATAAATGCTTATCCTTAAGTCTGCTAACTCTCTAAGCCTTTGCCTAGACCTTAAGGAAATGTAAAAACAAACAAACTACTGCAAAGTTCAACACACAATCCACGCAAAGTTAAGGCTATCAAGTAGGAACCTGATTACAAGTATAAATCATGCAACAGCTACTCTATGACATGGATGTCCTGAACAGATCATCCTCTACAGTGTAAGTCCAAGGTACAAACCCTTCAGCTGGCAAGTATTCCAAAAACATAAAACCTCTTTGCTTACAGAGCTTACACAGTATTTTTCCCCAGGAAACCAAACGTTCAAGAGGAACAGGAGGCAGAAACAACATTTACAATTCTGTAACGTCTTCTAGCACCGTATCTGAAAAACCAGTTTCAAGGAAAATAAGGCCCCGAATTTAAAAATAAAACTATTTCCAGTTATTTCCATGTCACACTGAGCTGTGATTTTACCTGTAAAATAAAAAAAATCAGAACAAGACAACTGATCCATACAAAAAAGGCTCTCCTATCCGGTGAACTCAAACCTCTCAAAAGCAGTAACATCACTGAGCTGGAGCATAAACTGGACGGCCTTAAACACCTCCATCAAAGGATACGGACAAAGTCATCAAGTCCTAGAAGCGTTCCCACAATTTCTGATCGCTCTTCATCACAACATGAACGCGTGCGTGGACCTACGCATTTGTCCACAAGTTCTGTAGATTGAAAGGCACAAGATATTGCTTTGTAGAACATACATGTTTTCCAGCAAAAACCTTAACGCTGTGGCGGCAAAAAAAGTCATTGCCGCGGGCACTGGTGAAAAGCACAGAAAGAAGGCGAAAAAAAGAGACAGGAAAAAAACCACAGTAAAAAAACCCGCTTCCTCAACTGCTGCCGGTAGGTACCTCCACAAGTTCCTGCGGCCGCAGGAACACGTTCCCTCCACCGAGAACCTCCCTCCACCTCGGTGCCGCCGGGCCGCAGCACATCACCGCGGGTCTGCCGAGCGCCAACGCTCGTCCCCAGCCGGCCTTTGCAAACCTCCTTTGCCCGGAGCCACCCCCCCCCCCGCTCGCTGCCCGCGCCAGAGACCGGGACGCCCCAGCGCCTCTCCGCCGCCGCGGGCAGGGGCCGCGCCGCTGACAGGCCCGGCCGCGGCTCCCGAGCGGCGGGAAGCCCCGCGGCCTCAGGCGGACGCCTGACTGACGAGCCCGGAGGGCCGCCGCGCCCGCAGCCCCGGCCCAGCGAGGATTTTTCCCTCGCCGGCCAACAACGCCGGACGCTGCGGCCAGACCCGCGCACTTCACCGCGGCTGCGAAGGCGACGGGCTTCGCCGCCCGCCACCGCGCCGACGCGGGGGGGTGGCGCGGGGCCGCCCGGCCCGGCCCCGGCCCGGCCCCGGCCCCGGCCCCCTCGCCCCATCCAGCCGAGCCGCTCGCCCTCCCTCGCCTCCTGCCACCTCCGCACAGCCCCGCACCCCCGGGGTGAGCTGAGCTGATGGGCTGAGCTACAGCCTCCCCAGAAACCTCTGCCCTGACACCAGAGTCTCTGAAAACAGTTTCTGACCTCTTTTGGCACGTCACAAGATAGTAACCCAAACCACAAGACCATGTCTCTCCTACTTTGCTCTGTTGCAGATCTCAGCTTGCAAAGCACATCAGTTTTCCGTAACACAGATAACCAGGGTTCACACAGTCAGACTTTTCAGTCAGAAGGCCACAGAAAGAATCGTAAAGAGACCGAGTATCTTTTCCTTAAACATCCTGTTTACAGACAGCTATGGTACCTCCAAGTGCTATGAAAGTTACTTTCTCTAAAACTATCTTCCATTTAGTTTTCCTTCCCCCCCCCCCCCCCCCCGAAAACAATCTTACAGCTTAATCCTCATAGGATTTTTTTCAAGTTTTGGTTTTTTCTAACGACTATCAACACATGAACACTCTAAATAGTTTCAGGAAGGTCAATATTTGCTACAGTTGCACTTGATCCAACATCCCACTTTTTTTTCCACCAAACAAAGGAGTTCAACCAAGTTTCTTTCAAGAGCCATACAGGAGAAAGTACAGATTCTGCTCTGTCTGCTAACAAGCAGGCGAAGGAGCTGCTACCGATTTGAATACTATACAGGCTCTGCTGTGCCCATTTTCAACTGGGGAAGAGAAATAGCCCATCCTGTTTGAATATTTAGGTCCACTTTTTCTCATTTGCAAAGCAGATCCACTGCCTTGGGAGACTGACCAGAATTACCTGGAACAAACATTATTTTTGCCTAGGATCTGTTTGTTAGTTGAGAAAACAGTCACTACGTCCCTGTGATAATATGACACGATTTCATCAAGACATTTCTGTCTCAAGGGGCCCAGTTGTATTTTATTTTCTAGTAACACAGTATCTATCCAATTCCGGTCTCTGACTTAAGAGATGAGCAACATGCAATTTCTTCAATGTCTACTTATCACGTGAGGAAGTCAACAAACCTCTTTTCACAGTTACAAGCACTTTTCAAAGATGTGACAGTTCCCTCCGGTCATCAGCTGACCCTGAACAAGTTGGAAAATATAAAAGGATCAATAAATGTGAGAAAGACCTATGGTATGAGGGAACCCAGACAAACCGGTGCAGCAGCTTTCTTCCCTATTGATTGGAAGAGAATGCTGTTTGGCTGCTGCTTCTACGGATAATCCACAAATTATTTGCTATTCTTCTTAGCCAAAGGGCTAAGGCAGTACCATCAGCAACTTCATAATAAACCCTGAAACAAGCAGCAGATATTACAGCTCCAAGTCTGAGGAAACAGCATCAATGATTAAAACAGCTCTAACATGGAAGGCCTGGTAAGTGGCAGTGGTATAAGGCACTAGCAATTTATCAGGGCTCCCTTTCAAATGCTGGCATTTTCTGTGACTTGGATTTTGCCTATTGTTATGAGATCATTACATCACCTATCACACAAGTGTAGCTTTGTTAACTTTCAAAGAAAAGCTGCTAGACAATATACAACACAAAGTTAGACAAGCGAGGGAAGTACACAGGGATTTCACAGGCACTCTGGAATTGGGCACCCGACTTGAATTCCTGGCTTTGAAAACCTCTCTCCAAATGACTTACCATCCTTTCACTAAGATCCAGCAGCAGTTCCCTCCTGTGCCTCATGCTCTTCTTTAGCCAGCCAAAGCCCACGGAGCTGCACTGTAAGCTTGAAGACGAGGATGCCAGCTGCGTGTCCTATTTCTGTCACCTAGTTTTTACGTACCGTTTCTTGCTAATCAAAAGGCCCAGTGATTCCTCCTCACACATCACACTGGAGTTAGTACGTCCAAGCATTATTTCTGCCGCGCTACATTTGCACGGATTAGCTGCTGAACCCTCCAGATGATGTACTGCTTTTCAAGTAGGGTGTACTATAACTGGCGAGGGTCTACAGTAAGTCCAAGAGGGTGCTCAACGATGTACAGGAGTCTGACTTCAAAGCATAAATTGAAAAACAGCCTCTTAACCTAGAAAGGGCAATACTGAAGAGAAAGAACAATGTTTAAACTCTAAAAGGTAGCTATAAGGAAGAACTTTTCTGTGCATCCACTGCACACAGTTACACGGAATCATGGGGCTTAAATTACAACCTGAAAAACTTAGGGTATGTGGCAATCTTTGCAACAGTAGTAATAATTACAGGAAATGTTTAAGAATAAATTAGGCAAGCATTTGTCAAGAATGGTACAGAAAGTTGATCATTCACCTCTAGAATGAGAGCAACACTAGACTATCTTCAAAGGTTCTTCTTTCCCCACTGCTGTCCCTCTCCGTATTTCTACCCTCAAACACAAGCATCATCCCCAGCTCTGCACTTACAATTCTATCTGCATATGCACATGTCTAGAGATGCACATTTATTTCTTCGTTACACACAGCTGAAGGAGACTACTCAGAGGTAAGCCAATTTACATAAACAGCTTTTGAAAGTTAAACACCTCAGCTTCTTGCAAAACGTCAGCCCAACAGAACACTGGGAGCGGTATGTAAATCCTTATGCCAAAACTGCGTTCTCTTAAATCTTATGAAAGCCATTTCTAACATAAAGCCTGACCTGACTGGTCTATTTTCTGACACTCCCCTTCTCTGTCATCAGGTACTTATTAGATACTAAAACAACTGACGGGGCAAACACCATAACTAGCACAATAGCTGACTTCCGTAGCAGTTGCATGTCATGTCTGAAGAAATGTGAGTTTAGTAGGTGTATAGGTAGATACACATTCAGAAATGCACAAGAACTGAAAGGAGTAATCTGTAACTGGTAGACTAAGAACACTGCAATAGCATGCAATGTAAATCAACATGCACCTATAGGGAAGGGAAGTACAGAAACATTCTTCTGGATTGAAAAAAAAAAAAAATACGCAGCAATGGTAGGAAAGGGTACTTGGAACGTGCCACTTTCAGTCCACTGAAACAATGTCTGCAACAGCAGTAAGAACACTGGCAAACTACCTTCTCTGTTCCACAGGGCCTTGAAACCCATACGCATTGTCTGTTGCCAGTTGCCCTTAGGAAACAAAGGCGCTGCGATCAGTAGAAGCGTGTAGAACACCAGAAATGAAACTTTTGAGTATGTCACATGCAAGATCCTCATTCTCCGTACAGTCTACAAGGTTACACAATTGTAAAATACTTTGTAAGAATGAGAATCCTGACGTTTGCCTTGGATTAAAAAAGTTTTTAAATTCCGCTTTGTTTTGAGGTTTTTTTCCCCCAAGGGCTTAAAAATAAAAGCATCTTGGTAAAGTGATTTTCACACACTGCACAGACACAAGCAGTGTTTCTCCCACTGCGAGAGGAGTATCAAAATACTCTTATCTAATATGTTAGACAAGAGTGACCGAGGTCACAGGAGAATCTGTACTTTCCCACTGATTACAAGGAACGGGCCAGCTGCTTTGTGCCTCCTATGCAGCTGGAGCATGCAGTTGCCTGGTAACTTGTTCCGACCTATTGCATCTTAATCACATATACATGGAGGAATACCAAGCTGACCGCTTAGGTTTATCAGCCAAAACAGTTTACAGCAACGCAATAGTTTAGAGCAATTCAGGAAGTTTAACACTGAATTTAGGTATGTGCTTATATGGTTTGATGAACAGAGCTTCTATAAATGAAAGGGAAACAACAGAAGTTATTTATATGTGATTTCAGAACATACAAAAGGTATAGTCTACAAACCAAGTATCAAGTACTAGCAATATTTACCTGTTCAAAGGGCATCATGTAATGTCTCAGACTCAACAAGCATAAACTGACAGACTGTTATGATTTGAAAATTTTAAAAAAGTTCTAACAGTATGCCCAAAACGGAGGTGTTTCAGTGTTCAGGCTAGACTCCTTGTCTCCAGTAAATACACATCTTAATTCTAACACAGGATAAAAACCGATTTATAAATTTCCTCTTGTAAAAATGAAACCGTTCCAATCACCCTGTCCACTCCTATTTAAGATATTAAATAGGGCAAATCAGAAGTAACTTGAACCAATCCCTCCCACCCAGCTATAAACCAGGACCATATACAGCCCTTGCAGACTACACAAGATCCTGTCTCATTCCAGCCACATCATTAGCATAAGCTGTGCAAACCCATGCAAATCAACAGGTTTTTCAGGCATAAAAGCAGACTCCAACAGCAGTTAAGCCACTTCTTACAACTGACAAGGTCATACTTCCATCACTGATCATAGCACAAGAACAAAAGAGAATGGGTCTTAATTGTCCTTCATGAACTTGAGGGGCTGCAAGAAACCAGTGAAGTCACAAGCCTGGATTCTGTAACGTCGCTACCAGCATAATTTCCAGATCAAAGATCCGGCCTCCTGTTAAGATCATCAAACATAATTTTGAGTTTGGAGGACAGGTCATCACAACACTATGTTAGGTAGAGTATAAAACCTTATCATCAGATTCTCAGCTAGTTTAAGTCAATGTGTTCTGTGTGTTCCGCTGAAGTCAATGAAACTAAACACACTATCACAGGAAAGAGGTATTTCAGCATGCCTCAGACCTGGAAAACTATCTTGAAAAATGCCCATAACTTTTAACACAAATTCTCTGCACTTCCCACGATCTCTCAACAGCGAGCAGTAGTAAGACCCTAACAGTTACTTGCAACCTATTTCTTGCATAGCATTCATTTTTATTTTAATTTTAAAAGGGGCAACTAATACATAAGATTTTTGCAGCTACTCACAAAAATCAATAAGCAAAGACATTTGTTCCAAGATTTAAATTACTTGTACAATTTAAAAAAACTATCAAAGCTCTGTAAAGTAAAATAGATACATTTACCTACTCATGTAGGAAACTACAGACAAACTTCAGGAAATGACCAAAGGTGCAGAGGATAGGCTAATAGGCTAAGGTAGAAAAACAACAACAAAAAAGAAAACCCAGGAGTTCTACAGAAAAATGAGTGAGCAGCCCACAGCACTGGCAGACAACAGATTTTTTTATACCCACTTCCTCCACCCCTTCTTCCTATTCCCTCCCCCCCCCCCTTTTTTTTTATAAGGGAAATAATTATTCTATTGTGAAACATATTGCCAGTGATGCAGTTGAAGCCAAAAGTTTAAATGAGTTCAGGAGAGAATTAACCGAATTCTAACACATGTGCCAACACAACTGCTATAAAAAGCATCTGCATCATGGTGAAATGCAAACAGCTACTCTGATAACGACACATTATTATTCACTAAATTTGCCTTTGCCTTTTACCCTGTTGTATAGTTACTAATGTTGAAAAGAGTCACTGCTGTGCAAGAAACTAAAACTTACAGCGCTTTATGCTCGGAGAGAACTGTGGCCCATCAGCTCGTGGCTGTGAAGCCTTACAACTTAACACGTTGCAGTTGCACACCAACAAGTTCTGAGGTGGACTGCTGACTGTATTCAATAGTCACAGCTTAGGTAGGAGGATATGATAAACTTTACTTATTTGCCTTTAACCAATGCTCCAAATATGTTAAAGTCGTTCTTAAAGCAGGTTACTGGTTTGATTACCCTTCATACAAAATCCTCCTTCAAATGGAGGTTTCTCTTCTCTTCTTTTCAGATTTAAGGCATGAACAGAAACCACACCTGCATCATCACTGAAATCAGTGCCTATTTTTCAATAAACTTTAGCAGCATCAGAATTCATCCTCAAGTACCGTTCATAAAGCAAATGCTTCATTCTTCAAAACTTTTTTTAGCAAAGGTTAGTAATGCTGTACCACAGACTCTCACGCCCAGCCACACATGTTCTTCCCGAGACTGTTACGCAGCTTAGTATTTTAAAAATCGCCATCCTAACTGCGTACCTGATACTACTGGTTCTCCCCTTTTTAAAGTCTGATGTTAAGGAAAAGCTGCAAGTCCTACAAAACCAGGCAGACTTGCTTGTTCTTGCCAAAGAGAAAAAGGTTAAGCATTATTAAAAAATAAGACTATTGCCTACCTTTAAGTATCCATAAAGCTAACAACATGAACCGTATGGTGGCCTGTTAGCATCGCTATTTGAACACGGGCATGCAAAATGTCCTTCAGTTAAATTCCAAACTCTATGAAGTAATTGGTGGGCAATTCCCCAAGGATAAAACGTCTATCAAAAGCCAACAGTAAGCCAGAAATCTCTTTCCGTTTCATAGGGTAAAAAAAAAAATAAATACAGTGAATCCTGAAAAAAGAAATCGATATTAGACAGGGAACACCTATATAGTTATAGGGCAAGTAATAAAACATTTAGTGTTTTGATTTTTTTCTTTTTATTTATGTCATCACAATAGTTAGACAAACATGGAAACATTTGCAACAGCAATACTTGGGTCACTTTAAAATCTTGGTAACACTGAAATACAGGGCAGCGAAAGCTAATGATGTGGGGAGGGGACTTTAGGTCTTCTTATTTTCAGACACATTCACACACACACACACATATATCTATATACACACGCGCACTCCACAACTCCAAAGAGCTATCTTAACTATGTCTGCCAGTAAACGGAAATAGTAGGCAGAAAGGAACCATATCTATACTAAGACAGTTAGCTGTGCCGTAAAACTGAAGATCACTGCAACCAGTGCCATCTTAAAGAAGAAAAAACCACCACCAACAACAACAACCAAAAAACCTGAAAGGAACCATCACTGTGCATGTCATAAGCATGAAGTTATTTTAACCTGATGACTACTCTGCTCTATACTTTAAGCATCATGAAGTTTTTATGTATTTTTAAAGTCTAAGGTTATTATTTTAAATGGCCTACTTGTAGTGGCAGCCCAAGTAGCATTCTGGAGAACACCACAGTGCCCACAACTTCTACAGGTCAGTGCAGTCTGATCAAGCACTACATTTCTAGGGGAGGAAAACAAAAAACCACTACCGCTCATTTATTCAATTGAAAAGCTTATTACCTGTACCTTCCAAAGCAACAGGCTACAGGAACACTGAATGCAAAGTAAACCAGACCCATCTGGAATACTCTGACTCAGTCTCAGCTCCAAGTTACACATCTTTCATTTCGTATTTTAAGGGATTAACAGCATTTGGATGCACAGAAACTGTCTTTACAGTGAAGTCTGCAGACCTCCGAGTCAAAAGTTAAAATGTCTTCCTAAATTATAACAGTATTAGCACTTCCTCTGAAAAGGAGTGAAAAAAACACAACCAGGGAAGGAGGAAGTGACACAACACCAAGGGTTTTTTTCCCAGAGATTACAAAATCCTGAGAGAACAAGATGCTTGTGCTATCAGAATAAAAATCCCCAAAGAAACAAAAGAGTTTACCTTTCCCTTGGAAAAGTTACTTCTGAGTCAAGATCTGCCCTTTTTCTCTCCCAAGCATGAAATCTCTCTTCAGCTTAAGACTCTCTTCTACTGCAGTAGAAATTTAGTGCACATGCTGGAACCTGGACAGAATCCTATTTAAAAAAACAAACAATACAATAGTACTACAGTGGCTAGAAATCTTTTACATATTCTGATGAAAAGACTCAACTTATTTCTAGGAAATAAAGTGTTTGGGGCCAAAGCCAACAGATGATGTTCATGTAAGGTTAAATTTTTATTAATTTTTTTTTTTTTTTTTTTTAAATTGATATATTGAAAAAAGCTGGAGAAGGAAGCGGGGACAGAAATGAAAAACCACTCAGGGAGTCAGTGGTATAGACTGTCACCATGCAATCTCAATATTGTAATTGCAGATCACATAGTCAGAACAAGCCAGTCAAAAGTAGCACACTCCCTGGGAGAGGGGCAGGAGTCTCTTCCCCCTTGTCTTTCAAGCCAAGACCCAACTAGCAGAAGGCAGCTTTTCTGTCAGATAAAGCAAGGCAAAAGGATCATGTACAGCAACTTCCTTGCAGCCTCTTGCTCCTGAGCACCCTTCTTCACCTCTTTCTTTCTTTCTCTCTTTCTTCTGGTGATGGGAAGGCAAAGCATGTTCTGTTCCTGTGAGCCCATACTGCTTGTCCCTATAGTCACAGCAGGCACCTGTGATTCCTCTCCGAAGACATTTACGCATAGAAATCAGTTGAGTGGTGTGTTACGGAAGCATAAGCTGCAGTGGACGTGATTTTGAATCAGTTAATTTTGTGCCCACCATGACAAAATAAAACCAGCAATTTCTTACTTTATAGAAATTCTCCTAAAGTAGTAGTTGCCCCCAACAGCTGTCAAGTTTTTGTATCACAGGAGAACAAATGCAGCCAAAAGAACATTTTCTCTAAAAGGACCGCTCCGAACTACACAAGCAGGCAGGCACAGGCAGCTCCCGATTTAATAAAGCGTATGTACACAGCACCACTTAGTGGTGCAAGCGGAGTCACCGCTGACAGGAATGAGAAGCTTGAACACCAACCTTCCCGCCCCGGCTCCCTGGACATGAACGATGTCTGGTCTGTCTGTCCTCACTCGCAAAATACCACTACAATGCCTTTACTACAAGAGAGTACATCTGCCAAGCAAAACAAGTCCAAGAGGGCTGAACCTCAAGGCCAGCAGAACCAACGGCTGCTGAGCATCAAACAGATGCATCCACTCTGAAGAGCTTTCAGAATTCTGCAGCACTCTACCACACGGTTTCTGGCGACACAGCCTGAAGCAGGGTTTAAACAAATGATCCAGCTTAGTATCTGCCTGTAGTGCAAAGAATAGCAATCTCTTGGCCCACGATTTGGGTTTTATATAGACTTGGGCCATAAACAAATGCAACAGATGTAGAAAAACTGAAGACCGACAGCAACTGGAACGTAACTATTCTTTTTCCACTCCATCAACCCGTTGGAAAACTAACTCACTCGTGCACTTACGTAACTGAGCACAAAGAGAACAAAAAGAAAGGCTTTTATTCAGAACAAATTAGTGTGTCTTTACAGGAAAGTAACGGTTTCAACTTACAAAACCAGCATCATCATTAGTGATGCACCTTTCCTGAATAAGGGATAAAAGAAGAGGATAACCATTGCTTTTACTGATACGTTCTTAATAATTAGCTGAGCACTTCTAAAGAGGAAGAACTTTGCTGCTTTCAGGACCGAAGTAAGAAAAAGTCTAAAGCATAGTCTTCCTGACGTGGGAAGACGTGTCCGCAAGAGAGGCACAAGATCCGATACAGAAACGTATCTACGTCTCGCTGAAAATTTGCACTCTAAGCATCACCAGCTTCTGCTTCCAGGGCAGTATACCACCAGCTTAACCGGAGGGTAGTAATTTTACCCCACACAAGAAGTCAGAACATGCACTATCCTTTAAGGAGGCAGAACAATAACCAAAGCAGAAAGAGGCTTAGAAATTAAGGCAAGATGGCACTTGCTCAGACACACAGTGAGGAGGTGCAAGCTGGGTAAGACAGCAAAATGGAGATTGTTCCTCGTTCACACAGAGCTCATTTCGACTCGAGTTGGTCGTCCTCTCCTCTTCCCACAAAATTAGGAATGCTTTTACGTAGGAAGTCCTGACTTTGTAGCCATCTATGCCGACAAACAACAAACTATTCTAGGTCTGCTCTTGTGGTATTTAGGAAGTCGCAGAATTCAGCTTAGGGATGCATAATCACAGTATTTAATTACTGTTGCAGTACTGACCTACCTACACCAGCAGAGAATAAACTAAAAATCATAGTGCTTCTGATTTGGTATAAGCCAACAGACCTCCAGATTTTTTTCAGAGCACGTAAAGGTACAGCTCTCTGGGCATCACATGGTAATCATAACTGCCAAATGACTTGACAAGCTTGTAAACATCCAAACCGCTGCAAACACATCTATACATACAATAATGGATAAAACGTAGATGCATTCCACCTACACGCTTATGCAGGCAAACACTCGTGAGTTAAAAGCCACTGTATGAACCAGCTTACGGAGCGCTTAACAAAGCCAGTGATTCCCTGGCACACCTGAAGACCAGAAAAACATTCACCAAATAAAGTTAGGGACATGCTCTTTTTTTTTTTTTTTTTTTTTTTTTAAACTGTAACGTGTACTAAGACAGCAAGGTCACTTTTCCAGCATCATTCATACACACATGTGCCCCAGAAGCTACTTGAAATTACCTTGTGTAATGGAATTGTCTGGAAAGCTCAGCTTAAAGTAGCTGAGCTCAGCGACTGATTGATTTACAGGTACAGAAAATAAATGCATGCAGCATTTTAACAATGCTGACTTACCAGTGTTATGTTATTTCCATTTAGCAAAATCTGGTCTAGCTTTGTGATTCTTCTGCCCTCAGACGGAGTCTCACTGAAGCAGCGTTAAAAACAAATAAGTAAGCACACATAACCAGGGACAACAGTTCCAGTTTTGATTACAGAATAAATCTCTACATTAAGATGGCAGTTGTTGGAACTAAGAAATGAATTGGCCACGCTGCAGCCTGATCTTGACAAATTGACCGCCTGGATAAAGCAAGCTATCTGGCAACTAAAAAGATCCATTGTACTTTTCTGCTCAGTACACCTAAAGATACAGATTCACCCTCGAAATCTCGGCAATTTCTTGAATACCACCAACACTCAGAACAGGTTTCAAATAGCAACGTGGCAGGACAAAGTAATAAATGCTTATCCTTAAGTCTGCTAACTCTCTAAGCCTTTGCCTAGACCTTAAGGAAATGTAAAAACAAACAAACTACTGCAAAGTTCAACACACAATCCACGCAAAGTTAAGGCTATCAAGTAGGAACCTGATTACAAGTATAAATCATGCAACAGCTACTCTATGACATGGATGTCCTGAACAGATCATCCTCTACAGTGTAAGTCCAAGGTACAAACCCTTCAGCTGGCAAGTATTCCAAAAACATAAAACCTCTTTGCTTACAGAGCTTACACAGTATTTTTCCCCAGGAAACCAAACGTTCAAGAGGAACAGGAGGCAGAAACAACATTTACAATTCTGTAACGTCTTCTAGCACCGTATCTGAAAATCCAGTTTCAAGGAAAATAAGGCCCCGAATTTAAAAATAAAACTATTTCCAGTTATTTCCATGTCACACTGAGCTGTGATTTTACCTGTAAAATAAAAAAAATCAGAACAAGACAACTGATCCATACAAAAAAGGCTCTCCTATCCGGTGAACTCAAACCTCTCAAAAGCAGTAACATCACTGAGCTGGAGCATAAACTGGACGGCCTTAAACACCTCCATCAAAGGATACGGACAAAGTCATCAAGTCCTAGAAGCGTTCCCACAATTTCTGATCGCTCTTCATCACAACATGAACGCGTGCGTGGACCTACGCATTTGTCCACAAGTTCTGTAGATTGAAAGGCACAAGATATTGCTTTGTAGAACATACATGTTTTCCAGCAAAAACCTT
Source organism: Astur gentilis (assembly GCF_929443795.1). Classification (NCBI taxonomy): domain Eukaryota; kingdom Metazoa; phylum Chordata; class Aves; order Accipitriformes; family Accipitridae; genus Astur; species Astur gentilis. The sequence goes on from NW_026060930.1 coordinate 97,053, forward strand.
AACGCTGTGGCGGCAAAAAAAGTCATTGCCGCGGGCACTGGTGAAAAGCACAGAAAGAAGGCGAAAAAAAGAGACAGGAAAAAAACCACAGTAAAAAAACCCGCTTCCTCAACTGCTGCCGGTAGGTACCTCCACAAGTTCCTGCGGCCGCAGGAACACGTTCCCTCCACCGAGAACCTCCCTCCACCTCGGTGCCGCCGGGCCGCAGCACATCACCGCGGGTCTGCCGAGCGCCAACGCTCGTCCCCAGCCGGCCTTTGCAAACCTCCTTTGCCCGGAGCCACCCCCCCCCCCCGCTCGCTGCCCGCGCCAGAGACCGGGACGCCCCAGCGCCTCTCCGCCGCCGCGGGCAGGGGCCGCGCCGCTGACAGGCCCGGCCGCGGCTCCCGAGCGGCGGGAAGCCCCGCGGCCTCAGGCGGACGCCTGACTGACGAGCCCGGAGGGCCGCCGCGCCCGCAGCCCCGGCCCAGCGAGGATTTTTCCCTCGCCGGCCAACAACGCCGGACGCTGCGGCCAGACCCGCGCACTTCACCGCGGCTGCGAAGGCGACGGGCTTCGCCGCCCGCCACCGCGCCGACGCGGGGGGGTGGCGCGGGGCCGCCCGGCCCGGCCCCGGCCCGGCCCCGGCCCCGGCCCCCTCGCCCCATCCAGCCGAGCCGCTCGCCCTCCCTCGCCTCCTGCCACCTCCGCGCAGCCCCGCACCCCCGGGGTGAGCTGAGCTGATGGGCTGAGCTACAGCCTCCCCAGAAACCTCTGCCCTGACACCAGAGTCTCTGAAAACAGTTTCTGACCTCTTTTGGCACGTCACAAGATAGTAACCCAAACCACAAGACCATGTCTCTCCTACTTTGCTCTGTTGCAGATCTCAGCTTGCAAAGCACATCAGTTTTCCGTAACACAGATAACCAGGGTTCACACAGTCAGACTTTTCAGTCAGAAGGCCACAGAAAGAATCGTAAAGAGACCGAGTATCTTTTCCTTAAACATCCTGTTTACAGACAGCTATGGTACCTCCAAGTGCTATGAAAGTTACTTTCTCTAAAACTATCTTCCATTTAGTTTTCCTTCCCCCCCCCCCCCCCCCCGAAAACAATCTTACAGCTTAATCCTCATAGGATTTTTTTCAAGTTTTGGTTTTTTCTAACGACTATCAACACATGAACACTCTAAATAGTTTCAGGAAGGTCAATATTTGCTACAGTTGCACTTGATCCAACATCCCACTTTTTTTTCCACCAAACAAAGGAGTTCAACCAAGTTTCTTTCAAGAGCCATACAGGAGAAAGTACAGATTCTGCTCTGTCTGCTAACAAGCAGGCGAAGGAGCTGCTACCGATTTGAATACTATACAGGCTCTGCTGTGCCCATTTTCAACTGGGGAAGAGAAATAGCCCATCCTGTTTGAATATTTAGGTCCACTTTTTCTCATTTGCAAAGCAGATCCACTGCCTTGGGAGACTGACCAGAATTACCTGGAACAAACATTATTTTTGCCTAGGATCTGTTTGTTAGTTGAGAAAACAGTCACTACGTCCCTGTGATAATATGACACGATTTCATCAAGACATTTCTGTCTCAAGGGGCCCAGTTGTATTTTATTTTCTAGTAACACAGTATCTATCCAATTCCGGTCTCTGACTTAAGAGATGAGCAACATGCAATTTCTTCAATGTCTACTTATCACGTGAGGAAGTCAACAAACCTCTTTTCACAGTTACAAGCACTTTTCAAAGATGTGACAGTTCCCTCCGGTCATCAGCTGACCCTGAACAAGTTGGAAAATATAAAAGGATCAATAAATGTGAGAAAGACCTATGGTATGAGGGAACCCAGACAAACCGGTGCAGCAGCTTTCTTCCCTATTGATTGGAAGAGAATGCTGTTTGGCTGCTGCTTCTACGGATAATCCACAAATTATTTGCTATTCTTCTTAGCCAAAGGGCTAAGGCAGTACCATCAGCAACTTCATAATAAACCCTGAAACAAGCAGCAGATATTACAGCTCCAAGTCTGAGGAAACAGCATCAATGATTAAAACAGCTCTAACATGGAAGGCCTGGTAAGTGGCAGTGGTATAAGGCACTAGCAATTTATCAGGGCTCCCTTTCAAATGCTGGCATTTTCTGTGACTTGGATTTTGCCTATTGTTATGAGATCATTACATCACCTATCACACAAGTGTAGCTTTGTTAACTTTCAAAGAAAAGCTGCTAGACAATATACAACACAAAGTTAGACAAGCGAGGGAAGTACACAGGGATTTCACAGGCACTCTGGAATTGGGCACCCGACTTGAATTCCTGGCTTTGAAAACCTCTCTCCAAATGACTTACCATCCTTTCACTAAGATCCAGCAGCAGTTCCCTCCTGTGCCTCATGCTCTTCTTTAGCCAGCCAAAGCCCACGGAGCTGCACTGTAAGCTTGAAGACGAGGATGCCAGCTGCGTGTCCTATTTCTGTCACCTAGTTTTTACGTACCGTTTCTTGCTAATCAAAAGGCCCAGTGATTCCTCCTCACACATCACACTGGAGTTAGTACGTCCAAGCATTATTTCTGCCGCGCTACATTTGCACGGATTAGCTGCTGAACCCTCCAGATGATGTACTGCTTTTCAAGTAGGGTGTACTATAACTGGCGAGGGTCTACAGTAAGTCCAAGAGGGTGCTCAACGATGTACAGGAGTCTGACTTCAAAGCATAAATTGAAAAACAGCCTCTTAACCTAGAAAGGGCAATACTGAAGAGAAAGAACAATGTTTAAACTCTAAAAGGTAGCTATAAGGAAGAACTTTTCTGTGCATCCACTGCACACAGTTACACGGAATCATGGGGCTTAAATTACAACCTGAAAAACTTAGGGTATGTGGCAATCTTTGCAACAGTAGTAATAATTACAGGAAATGTTTAAGAATAAATTAGGCAAGCATTTGTCAAGAATGGTACAGAAAGTTGATCATTCACCTCTAGAATGAGAGCAACACTAGACTATCTTCAAAGGTTCTTCTTTCCCCACTGCTGTCCCTCTCCGTATTTCTACCCTCAAACACAAGCATCATCCCCAGCTCTGCACTTACAATTCTATCTGCATATGCACATGTCTAGAGATGCACATTTATTTCTTCGTTACACACAGCTGAAGGAGACTACTCAGAGGTAAGCCAATTTACATAAACAGCTTTTGAAAGTTAAACACCTCAGCTTCTTGCAAAACGTCAGCCCAACAGAACACTGGGAGCGGTATGTAAATCCTTATGCCAAAACTGCGTTCTCTTAAATCTTATGAAAACCATTTCTAACATAAAGCCTGACCTGACTGGTCTATTTTCTGACACTCCCCTTCTCTGTCATCAGGTACTTATTAGATACTAAAACAACTGACGGGGCAAACACCATAACTAGCACAATAGCTGACTTCCGTAGCAGTTGCATGTCATGTCTGAAGAAATGTGAGTTTAGTAGGTGTATAGGTAGATACACATTCAGAAATGCACAAGAACTGAAAGGAGTAATCTGTAACTGGTCGACTAAGAACACTGCAATAGCATGCAATGTAAATCAACATGCACCTATAGGGAAGGGAAGTACAGAAACATTCTTCTGGATTGAAAAAAAAAAAAAATACGCAGCAATGGTAGGAAAGGGTACTTGGAACGTGCCACTTTCAGTCCACTGAAACAATGTCTGCAACAGCAGTAAGAACACTGGCAAACTACCTTCTCTGTTCCACAGGGCCTTGAAACCCATACGCATTGTCTGTTGCCAGTTGCCCTTAGGAAACAAAGGCGCTGCGATCAGTAGAAGCGTGTAGAACACCAGAAATGAAACTTTTGAGTATGTCACATGCAAGATCCTCATTCTCCGTACAGTCTACAAGGTTACACAATTGTAAAATACTTTGTAAGAATGAGAATCCTGACGTTTGCCTTGGATTAAAAAAGTTTTTAAATTCCGCTTTGTTTTGAGGTTTTTTTCCCCCAAGGGCTTAAAAATAAAAGCATCTTGGTAAAGTGATTTTCACACACTGCACAGACACAAGCAGTGTTTCTCCCACTGCGAGAGGAGTATCAAAATACTCTTATCTAATATGTTAGACAAGAGTGACCGAGGTCACAGGAGAATCTGTACTTTCCCACTGATTACAAGGAACGGGCCAGCTGCTTTGTGCCTCCTATGCAGCTGGAGCATGCAGTTGCCTGGTAACTTGTTCCGACCTATTGCATCTTAATCACATATACATGGAGGAATACCAAGCTGACCGCTTAGGTTTATCAGCCAAAACAGTTTACAGCAACGCAATAGTTTAGAGCAATTCAGGAAGTTTAACACTGAATTTAGGTATGTGCTTATATGGTTTGATGAACAGAGCTTCTATAAATGAAAGGGAAACAACAGAAGTTATTTATATGTGATTTCAGAACATACAAAAGGTATAGTCTACAAACCAAGTATCAAGTACTAGCAATATTTACCTGTTCAAAGGGCATCATGTAATGTCTCAGACTCAACAAGCATAAACTGACAGACTGTTATGATTTGAAAATTTTAAAAAAGTTCTAACAGTATGCCCAAAACGGAGGTGTTTCAGTGTTCAGGCTAGACTCCTTGTCTCCAGTAAATACACATCTTAATTCTAACACAGGATAAAAACCGATTTATAAATTTCCTCTTGTAAAAATGAAACCGTTCCAATCACCCTGTCCACTCCTATTTAAGATATTAAATAGGGCAAATCAGAAGTAACTTGAACCAATCCCTCCCACCCAGCTATAAACCAGGACCATATACAGCCCTTGCAGACTACACAAGATCCTGTCTCATTCCAGCCACATCATTAGCATAAGCTGTGCAAACCCATGCAAATCAACAGGTTTTTCAGGCATAAAAGCAGACTCCAACAGCAGTTAAGCCACTTCTTACAACTGACAAGGTCATACTTCCATCACTGATCATAGCACAAGAACAAAAGAGAATGGGTCTTAATTGTCCTTCATGAACTTGAGGGGCTGCAAGAAACCAGTGAAGTCACAAGCCTGGATTCTGTAACGTCGCTACCAGCATAATTTCCAGATCAAAGATCCGGCCTCCTGTTAAGATCATCAAACATAATTTTGAGTTTGGAGGACAGGTCATCACAACACTATGTTAGGTAGAGTATAAAACCTTATCATCAGATGCTCAGCTAGTTTAAGTCAATGTGTTCTGTGTGTTCCGCTGAAGTCAATGAAACTAAACACACTATCACAGGAAAGAGGTATTTCAGCATGCCTCAGACCTGGAAAACTATCTTGAAAAATGCCCATAACTTTTAACACAAATTCTCTGCACTTCCCACGATCTCTCAACAGCGAGCAGTAGTAAGACCCTAACAGTTACTTGCAACCTATTTCTTGCATAGCATTCATTTTTATTTTAATTTTAAAAGGGGCAACTAATACATAAGATTTTTGCAGCTACTCACAAAAATCAATAAGCAAAGACATTTGTTCCAAGATTTAAATTACTTGTACAATTTAAAAAAACTATCAAAGCTCTGTAAAGTAAAATAGATACATTTACCTACTCATGTAGGAAACTACAGACAAACTTCAGGAAATGACCAAAGGTGCAGAGGATAGGCTAATAGGCTAAGGTAGAAAAACAACAACAAAAAAGAAAACCCAGGAGTTCTACAGAAAAATGAGTGAGCAGCCCACAGCACTGGCAGACAACAGATTTTTTTATACCCACTTCCTCCACCCCTTCTTCCTATTCCCTCCCCCCCCCCCTTTTTTTTTATAAGGGAAATAATTATTCTATTGTGAAACATATTGCCAGTGATGCAGTTGAAGCCAAAAGTTTAAATGAGTTCAGGAGAGAATTAACCGAATTCTAACACATGTGCCAACACAACTGCTATAAAAAGCATCTGCATCATGGTGAAATGCAAACAGCTACTCTGATAACGACACATTATTATTCACTAAATTTGCCTTTGCCTTTTACACTGTTGTATAGTTACTAATGTTGAAAAGAGTCACTGCTGTGCAAGAAACTAAAACTTACAGCGCTTTATGCTCGGAGAGAACTGTGGCCCATCAGCTCGTGGCTGTGAAGCCTTACAACTTAACACGTTGCAGTTGCACACCAACAAGTTCTGAGGTGGACTGCTGACTGTATTCAATAGTCACAGCTTAGGTAGGAGGATATGATAAACCTTACTTATTTGCCTTTAACCGATGCTCCAAATATGTTAAAGTCGTTCTTAAAGCAGGTTACTGGTTTGATTACCCTTCATACAAAATCCTCCTTCAAATGGAGGTTTCTCTTCTCTTCTTTTCAGATTTAAGGCATGAACAGAAACCACACCTGCATCATCACTGAAATCAGTGCCTATTTTTCAATAAACTTTAGCAGCATCAGAATTCATCCTCAAGTACCGTTCATAAAGCAAATGCTTCATTCTTCAAAACTTTTTTTAGCAAAGGTTAGTAATGCTGTACCACAGACTCTCACGCCCAGCCACACATGTTCTTCCCGAGACTGTTACGCAGCTTAGTATTTTAAAAATCGCCATCCTAACTGCGTACCTGATACTACTGGTTCTCCCCTTTTTAAAGTCTGATGTTAAGGAAAAGCTGCAAGTCCTACAAAACCAGGCAGACTTGCTTGTTCTTGCCAAAGAGAAAAAGGTTAAGCATTATTAAAAAATAAGACTATTGCCTACCTTTAAGTATCCATAAAGCTAACAACATGAACCGTATGGTGGCCTGTTAGCATCGCTATTTGAACACGGGCATGCAAAATGTCCTTCAGTTAAATTCCAAACTCTATGAAGTAATTGGTGGGCAATTCCCCAAGGATAAAACGTCTATCAAAAGCCAACAGTAAGCCAGAAATCTCTTTCCGTTTCATAGGGTAAAAAAAAAAATAAATACAGTGAATCCTGAAAAAAGAAATCGATATTAGACAGGGAACACCTATATAGTTATAGGGCAAGTAATAAAACATTTAGTGTTTTGATTTTTTTCTTTTTATTTATGTCATCACAATAGTTAGACAAACATGGAAACATTTGCAACAGCAATACTTGGGTCACTTTAAAATCTTGGTAACACTGAAATACAGGGCAGCGAAAGCTAATGATGTGGGGAGGGGACTTTAGGTCTTCTTATTTTCAGACACATTCACACACACACACACATATATCTATATACACACGCGCACTCCACAACTCCAAAGAGCTATCTTAACTATGTCTGCCAGTAAACGGAAATAGTAGGCAGAAAGGAACCATATCTGTACTAAGACAGTTAGCTGTGCCGTAAAACTGAAGATCACTGCAACCAGTGCCATCTTAAAGAAGAAAAAACCACCACCAACAACAACAACCAAAAAACCTGAAAGGAACCATCACTGTGCATGTCATAAGCATGAAGTTATTTTAACCTGATGACTACTCTGCTCTATACTTTAAGCATCATGAAGTTTTTATGTATTTTTAAAGTCTAAGGTTATTATTTTAAATGGCCTACTTGTAGTGGCAGCCCAAGTAGCATTCTGGAGAACACCACAGTGCCCACAACTTCTACAGGTCAGTGCAGTCTGATCAAGCACTACATTTCTAGGGGAGGAAAACAAAAAACCACTACCGCTCATTTATTCAATTGAAAAGCTTATTACCTGTACCTTCCAAAGCAACAGGCTACAGGAACACTGAATGCAAAGTAAACCAGACCCATCTGGAATACTCTGACTCAGTCTCAGCTCCAAGTTACACATCTTTCATTTCGTATTTTAAGGGATTAACAGCATTTGGATGCACAGAAACTGTCTTTACAGTGAAGTCTGCAGACCTCCGAGTCAAAAGTTAAAATGTCTTCCTAAATTATAACAGTATTAGCACTTCCTCTGAAAAGGAGTGAAAAAAACACAACCAGGGAAGGAGGAAGTGACACAACACCAAGGGTTTTTTTCCCAGAGATTACAAAATCCTGAGAGAACAAGATGCTTGTGCTATCAGAATAAAAATCCCCAAAGAAACAAAAGAGTTTACCTTTCCCTTGGAAAAGTTACTTCTGAGTCAAGATCTGCCCTTTTTCTCTCCCAAGCATGAAATCTCTCTTCAGCTTAAGACTCTCTTCTACTGCAGTAGAAATTTAGTGCACATGCTGGAACCTGGACAGAATCCTATTTAAAAAAACAAACAATACAATAGTACTACAGTGGCTAGAAATCTTTTACATATTCTGATGAAAAGACTCAACTTATTTCTAGGAAATAAAGTGTTTGGGGCCAAAGCCAACAGATGATGTTCATGTAAGGTTAAATTTTTATTAATTTTTTTTTTTTTTTTTTTTAAATTGATATATTGAAAAAAGCTGGAGAAGGAAGCGGGGACAGAAATGAAAAACCACTCAGGGAGTCAGTGGTATAGACTGTCACCATGCAATCTCAATATTGTAATTGCAGATCACATAGTCAGAACAAGCCAGTCAAAAGTAGCACACTCCCTGGGAGAGGGGCAGGAGTCTCTTCCCCCTTGTCTTTCAAGCCAAGACCCAACTAGCAGAAGGCAGCTTTTCTGTCAGATAAAGCAAGGCAAAAGGATCATGTACAGCAACTTCCTTGCAGCCTCTTGCTCCTGAGCACCCTTCTTCACCTCTTTCTTTCTTTCTCTCTTTCTTCTGGTGATGGGAAGGCAAAGCATGTTCTGTTCCTGTGAGCCCATACTGCTTGTCCCTATAGTCACAGCAGGCACCTGTGATTCCTCTCCGAAGACATTTACGCATAGAAATCAGTTGAGTGGTGTGTTACGGAAGCATAAGCTGCAGTGGACGTGATTTTGAATCAGTTAATTTTGTGCCCACCATGACAAAATAAAACCAGCAATTTCTTACTTTATAGAAATTCTCCTAAAGTAGTAGTTGCCCCCAACAGCTGTCAAGTTTTTGTATCACAGGAGAACAAATGCAGCCAAAAGAACATTTTCTCTAAAAGGACCGCTCCGAACTACACAAGCAGGCAGGCACAGGCAGCTCCCGATTTAATAAAGCGTATGTACACAGCACCACTTAGTGGTGCAAGCGGAGTCACCGCTGACAGGAATGAGAAGCTTGAACACCAACCTTCCCGCCCCGGCTCCCTGGACATGAACGATGTCTGGTCTGTCTGTCCTCACTCGCAAAATACCACTACAATGCCTTTACTACAAGAGAGTACATCTGCCAAGCAAAACAAGTCCAAGAGGGCTGAACCTCAAGGCCAGCAGAACCAACGGCTGCTGAGCATCAAACAGATGCATCCACTCTGAAGAGCTTTCAGAATTCTGCAGCACTCTACCACACGGTTTCTGGCGACACAGCCTGAAGCAGGGTTTAAACAAATGATCCAGCTTAGTATCTGCCTGTAGTGCAAAGAATAGCAATCTCTTGGCCCACGATTTGGGTTTTATATAGACTTGGGCCATAAACAAATGCAACAGATGTAGAAAAACTGAAGACCGACAGCAACTGGAACGTAACTATTCTTTTTCCACTCCATCAACCCGTTGGAAAACTAACTCACTCGTGCACTTACGTAACTGAGCACAAAGAGAACAAAAAGAAAGGCTTTTATTCAGAACAAATTAGTGTGTCTTTACAGGAAAGTAACGGTTTCAACTTACAAAACCAGCATCATCATTAGTGATGCACCTTTCCTGAATAAGGGATAAAAGAAGAGGATAACCATTGCTTTTACTGATACGTTCTTAATAATTAGCTGAGCACTTCTAAAGAGGAAGAACTTTGCTGCTTTCAGGACCGAAGTAAGAAAAAGTCTAAAGCATAGTCTTCCTGACGTGGGAAGACGTGTCCGCAAGAGAGGCACAAGATCCGATACAGAAACGTATCTACGTCTCGCTGAAAATTTGCACTCTAAGCATCACCAGCTTCTGCTTCCAGGGCAGTATACCACCAGCTTAACCGGAGGGTAGTAATTTTACCCCACACAAGAAGTCAGAACATGCACTATCCTTTAAGGAGGCAGAACAATAACCAAAGCAGAAAGAGGCTTAGAAATTAAGGCAAGATGGCACTTGCTCAGACACACAGTGAGGAGGTGCAAGCTGGGTAAGACAGCAAAATGGAGATTGTTCCTCGTTCACACAGAGCTCATTTCGACTCGAGTTGGTCGTCCTCTCCTCTTCCCACAAAATTAGGAATGCTTTTACGTAGGAAGTCCTGACTTTGTAGCCATCTATGCCGACAAACAACAAACTATTCTAGGTCTGCTCTTGTGGTATTTAGGAAGTCGCAGAATTCAGCTTAGGGATGCATAATCACAGTATTTAATTACTGTTGCAGTACTGACCTACCTACACCAGCAGAGAATAAACTAAAAATCATAGTGCTTCTGATTTGGTATAAGCCAACAGACCTCCAGATTTTTTTCAGAGCACGTAAAGGTACAGCTCTCTGGGCATCACATGGTAATCATAACTGCCAAATGACTTGACAAGCTTGTAAACATCCAAACCGCTGCAAACACATCTATACATACAATAATGGATAAAACGTAGATGCATTCCACCTACACGCTTATGCAGGCAAACACTCGTGAGTTAAAAGCCACTGTATGAACCAGCTTACGGAGCGCTTAACAAAGCCAGTGATTCCCTGGCACACCTGAAGACCAGAAAAACATTCACCAAATAAAGTTAGGGACATGCTCTTTTTTTTTTTTTTTTTTTTTTTTTAAACTGTAACGTGTACTAAGACAGCAAGGTCACTTTTCCAGCATCATTCATACACACATGTGCCCCAGAAGCTACTTGAAATTACCTTGTGTAATGGAATTGTCTGGAAAGCTCAGCTTAAAGTAGCTGAGCTCAGTGACTGATTGATTTACAGGTACAGAAAATAAATGCATGCAGCATTTTAACAATGCTGACTTACCAGTGTTATGTTATTTCCATTTAGCAAAATCTGGTCTAGCTTTGTGATTCTTCTGCCCTCAGACGGAGTCTCACTGAAGCAGCGTTAAAAACAAATAAGTAAGCACACATAACCAGGGACAACAGTTCCAGTTTTGATTACAGAATAAATCTCTACATTAAGATGGCAGTTGTTGGAACTAAGAAATGAATTGGCCACGCTGCAGCCTGATCTTGACAAATTGACCGCCTGGATAAAGCAAGCTATCTGGCAACTAAAAAGATCCATTGTACTTTTCTGCTCAGTACACCTAAAGATACAGATTCACCCTCGAAATCTCGGCAATTTCTTGAATACCACCAACACTCAGAACAGGTTTCAAATAGCAACGTGGCAGGACAAAGTAATAAATGCTTATCCTTAAGTCTGCTAACTCTCTAAGCCTTTGCCTAGACCTTAAGGAAATGTAAAAACAAACAAACTACTGCAAAGTTCAACACACAATCCACGCAAAGTTAAGGCTATCAAGTAGGAACCTGATTACAAGTATAAATCATGCAACAGCTACTCTATGACATGGATGTCCTGAACAGATCATCCTCTACAGTGTAAGTCCAAGGTACAAACCCTTCAGCTGGCAAGTATTCCAAAAACATAAAACCTCTTTGCTTACAGAGCTTACACAGTATTTTTCCCCAGGAAACCAAACGTTCAAGAGGAACAGGAGGCAGAAACAACATTTACAATTCTGTAACGTCTTCTAGCACCGTATCTGAAAAACCAGTTTCAAGGAAAATAAGGCCCCGAATTTAAAAATAAAACTATTTCCAGTTATTTCCATGTCACACTGAGCTGTGATTTTACCTGTAAAATAAAAAAAATCAGAACAAGACAACTGATCCATACAAAAAAGGCTCTCCTATCCGGTGAACTCAAACCTCTCAAAAGCAGTAACATCACTGAGCTGGAGCATAAACTGGACGGCCTTAAACACCTCCATCAAAGGATACGGACAAAGTCATCAAGTCCTAGAAGCGTTCCCACAATTTCTGATCGCTCTTCATCACAACATGAACGCGTGCGTGGACCTACGCATTTGTCCACAAGTTCTGTAGATTGAAAGGCACAAGATATTGCTTTGTAGAACATACATGTTTTCCAGCAAAAACCTTAACGCTGTGGCGGCAAAAAAAGTCATTGCCGCGGGCACTGGTGAAAAGCACAGAAAGAAGGCGAAAAAAAGAGACAGGAAAAAAACCACAGTAAAAAAACCCGCTTCCTCAACTGCTGCCGGTAGGTACCTCCACAAGTTCCTGCGGCCGCAGGAACACGTTCCCTCCACCGAGAACCTCCCTCCACCTCGGTGCCGCCGGGCCGCAGCACATCACCGCGGGTCTGCCGAGCGCCAACGCTCGTCCCCAGCCGGCCTTTGCAAACCTCCTTTGCCCGGAGCCACCCCCCCCCCCGCTCGCTGCCCGCGCCAGAGACCGGGACGCCCCAGCGCCTCTCCGCCGCCGCGGGCAGGGGCCGCGCCGCTGACAGGCCCGGCCGCGGCTCCCGAGCGGCGGGAAGCCCCGCGGCCTCAGGCGGACGCCTGACTGACGAGCCCGGAGGGCCGCCGCGCCCGCAGCCCCGGCCCAGCGAGGATTTTTCCCTCGCCGGCCAACAACGCCGGACGCTGCGGCCAGACCCGCGCACTTCACCGCGGCTGCGAAGGCGACGGGCTTCGCCGCCCGCCACCGCGCCGACGCGGGGGGGTGGCGCGGGGCCGCCCGGCCCGGCCCCGGCCCGGCCCCGGCCCCGGCCCCCTCGCCCCATCCAGCCGAGCCGCTCGCCCTCCCTCGCCTCCTGCCACCTCCGCACAGCCCCGCACCCCCGGGGTGAGCTGAGCTGATGGGCTGAGCTACAGCCTCCCCAGAAACCTCTGCCCTGACACCAGAGTCTCTGAAAACAGTTTCTGACCTCTTTTGGCACGTCACAAGATAGTAACCCAAACCACAAGACCATGTCTCTCCTACTTTGCTCTGTTGCAGATCTCAGCTTGCAAAGCACATCAGTTTTCCGTAACACAGATAACCAGGGTTCACACAGTCAGACTTTTCAGTCAGAAGGCCACAGAAAGAATCGTAAAGAGACCGAGTATCTTTTCCTTAAACATCCTGTTTACAGACAGCTATGGTACCTCCAAGTGCTATGAAAGTTACTTTCTCTAAAACTATCTTCCATTTAGTTTTCCTTCCCCCCCCCCCCCCCCCCGAAAACAATCTTACAGCTTAATCCTCATAGGATTTTTTTCAAGTTTTGGTTTTTTCTAACGACTATCAACACATGAACACTCTAAATAGTTTCAGGAAGGTCAATATTTGCTACAGTTGCACTTGATCCAACATCCCACTTTTTTTTCCACCAAACAAAGGAGTTCAACCAAGTTTCTTTCAAGAGCCATACAGGAGAAAGTACAGATTCTGCTCTGTCTGCTAACAAGCAGGCGAAGGAGCTGCTACCGATTTGAATACTATACAGGCTCTGCTGTGCCCATTTTCAACTGGGGAAGAGAAATAGCCCATCCTGTTTGAATATTTAGGTCCACTTTTTCTCATTTGCAAAGCAGATCCACTGCCTTGGGAGACTGACCAGAATTACCTGGAACAAACATTATTTTTGCCTAGGATCTGTTTGTTAGTTGAGAAAACAGTCACTACGTCCCTGTGATAATATGACACGATTTCATCAAGACATTTCTGTCTCAAGGGGCCCAGTTGTATTTTATTTTCTAGTAACACAGTATCTATCCAATTCCGGTCTCTGACTTAAGAGATGAGCAACATGCAATTTCTTCAATGTCTACTTATCACGTGAGGAAGTCAACAAACCTCTTTTCACAGTTACAAGCACTTTTCAAAGATGTGACAGTTCCCTCCGGTCATCAGCTGACCCTGAACAAGTTGGAAAATATAAAAGGATCAATAAATGTGAGAAAGACCTATGGTATGAGGGAACCCAGACAAACCGGTGCAGCAGCTTTCTTCCCTATTGATTGGAAGAGAATGCTGTTTGGCTGCTGCTTCTACGGATAATCCACAAATTATTTGCTATTCTTCTTAGCCAAAGGGCTAAGGCAGTACCATCAGCAACTTCATAATAAACCCTGAAACAAGCAGCAGATATTACAGCTCCAAGTCTGAGGAAACAGCATCAATGATTAAAACAGCTCTAACATGGAAGGCCTGGTAAGTGGCAGTGGTATAAGGCACTAGCAATTTATCAGGGCTCCCTTTCAAATGCTGGCATTTTCTGTGACTTGGATTTTGCCTATTGTTATGAGATCATTACATCACCTATCACACAAGTGTAGCTTTGTTAACTTTCAAAGAAAAGCTGCTAGACAATATACAACACAAAGTTAGACAAGCGAGGGAAGTACACAGGGATTTCACAGGCACTCTGGAATTGGGCACCCGACTTGAATTCCTGGCTTTGAAAACCTCTCTCCAAATGACTTACCATCCTTTCACTAAGATCCAGCAGCAGTTCCCTCCTGTGCCTCATGCTCTTCTTTAGCCAGCCAAAGCCCACGGAGCTGCACTGTAAGCTTGAAGACGAGGATGCCAGCTGCGTGTCCTATTTCTGTCACCTAGTTTTTACGTACCGTTTCTTGCTAATCAAAAGGCCCAGTGATTCCTCCTCACACATCACACTGGAGTTAGTACGTCCAAGCATTATTTCTGCCGCGCTACATTTGCACGGATTAGCTGCTGAACCCTCCAGATGATGTACTGCTTTTCAAGTAGGGTGTACTATAACTGGCGAGGGTCTACAGTAAGTCCAAGAGGGTGCTCAACGATGTACAGGAGTCTGACTTCAAAGCATAAATTGAAAAACAGCCTCTTAACCTAGAAAGGGCAATACTGAAGAGAAAGAACAATGTTTAAACTCTAAAAGGTAGCTATAAGGAAGAACTTTTCTGTGCATCCACTGCACACAGTTACACGGAATCATGGGGCTTAAATTACAACCTGAAAAACTTAGGGTATGTGGCAATCTTTGCAACAGTAGTAATAATTACAGGAAATGTTTAAGAATAAATTAGGCAAGCATTTGTCAAGAATGGTACAGAAAGTTGATCATTCACCTCTAGAATGAGAGCAACACTAGACTATCTTCAAAGGTTCTTCTTTCCCCACTGCTGTCCCTCTCCGTATTTCTACCCTCAAACACAAGCATCATCCCCAGCTCTGCACTTACAATTCTATCTGCATATGCACATGTCTAGAGATGCACATTTATTTCTTCGTTACACACAGCTGAAGGAGACTACTCAGAGGTAAGCCAATTTACATAAACAGCTTTTGAAAGTTAAACACCTCAGCTTCTTGCAAAACGTCAGCCCAACAGAACACTGGGAGCGGTATGTAAATCCTTATGCCAAAACTGCGTTCTCTTAAATCTTATGAAAACCATTTCTAACATAAAGCCTGACCTGACTGGTCTATTTTCTGACACTCCCCTTCTCTGTCATCAGGTACTTATTAGATACTAAAACAACTGACGGGGCAAACACCATAACTAGCACAATAGCTGACTTCCGTAGCAGTTGCATGTCATGTCTGAAGAAATGTGAGTTTAGTAGGTGTATAGGTAGATACACATTCAGAAATGCACAAGAACTGAAAGGAGTAATCTGTAACTGGTAGACTAAGAACACTGCAATAGCATGCAATGTAAATCAACATGCACCTATAGGGAAGGGAAGTACAGAAACATTCTTCTGGATTGAAAAAAAAAAAAAATACGCAGCAATGGTAGGAAAGGGTACTTGGAACGTGCCACTTTCAGTCCACTGAAACAATGTC
Organism: Astur gentilis; assembly: GCF_929443795.1. Lineage (NCBI taxonomy): Eukaryota > Metazoa > Chordata > Aves > Accipitriformes > Accipitridae > Astur > Astur gentilis. Next base: position 112,798 of record NW_026060930.1, read on the forward strand.
TGCAACAGCAGTAAGAACACTGGCAAACTACCTTCTCTGTTCCACAGGGCCTTGAAACCCATACGCATTGTCTGTTGCCAGTTGCCCTTAGGAAACAAAGGCGCTGCGATCAGTAGAAGCGTGTAGAACACCAGAAATGAAACTTTTGAGTATGTCACATGCAAGATCCTCATTCTCCGTACAGTCTACAAGGTTACACAATTGTAAAATACTTTGTAAGAATGAGAATCCTGACGTTTGCCTTGGATTAAAAAAGTTTTTAAATTCCGCTTTGTTTTGAGGTTTTTTTCCCCCAAGGGCTTAAAAATAAAAGCATCTTGGTAAAGTGATTTTCACACACTGCACAGACACAAGCAGTGTTTCTCCCACTGCGAGAGGAGTATCAAAATACTCTTATCTAATATGTTAGACAAGAGTGACCGAGGTCACAGGAGAATCTGTACTTTCCCACTGATTACAAGGAACGGGCCAGCTGCTTTGTGCCTCCTATGCAGCTGGAGCATGCAGTTGCCTGGTAACTTGTTCCGACCTATTGCATCTTAATCACATATACATGGAGGAATACCAAGCTGACCGCTTAGGTTTATCAGCCAAAACAGTTTACAGCAACACAATAGTTTAGAGCAATTCAGGAAGTTTAACACTGAATTTAGGTATGTGCTTATATGGTTTGATGAACAGAGCTTCTATAAATGAAAGGGAAACAACAGAAGTTATTTATATGTGATTTCAGAACATACAAAAGGTATAGTCTACAAACCAAGTATCAAGTACTAGCAATATTTACCTGTTCAAAGGGCATCATGTAATGTCTCAGACTCAACAAGCATAAACTGACAGACTGTTATGATTTGAAAATTTTAAAAAAGTTCTAACAGTATGCCCAAAACGGAGGTGTTTCAGTGTTCAGGCTAGACTCCTTGTCTCCAGTAAATACACATCTTAATTCTAACACAGGATAAAAACCGATTTATAAATTTCCTCTTGTAAAAATGAAACCGTTCCAATCACCCTGTCCACTCCTATTTAAGATATTAAATAGGGCAAATCAGAAGTAACTTGAACCAATCCCTCCCACCCAGCTATAAACCAGGACCATATACAGCCCTTGCAGACTACACAAGATCCTGTCTCATTCCAGCCACATCATTAGCATAAGCTGTGCAAACCCATGCAAATCAACAGGTTTTTCAGGCATAAAAGCAGACTCCAACAGCAGTTAAGCCACTTCTTACAACTGACAAGGTCATACTTCCATCACTGATCATAGCACAAGAACAAAAGAGAATGGGTCTTAATTGTCCTTCATGAACTTGAGGGGCTGCAAGAAACCAGTGAAGTCACAAGCCTGGATTCTGTAACGTCGCTACCAGCATAATTTCCAGATCAAAGATCCGGCCTCCTGTTAAGATCATCAAACATAATTTTGAGTTTGGAGGACAGGTCATCACAACACTATGTTAGGTAGAGTATAAAACCTTATCATCAGATTCTCAGCTAGTTTAAGTCAATGTGTTCTGTGTGTTCCGCTGAAGTCAATGAAACTAAACACACTATCACAGGAAAGAGGTATTTCAGCATGCCTCAGACCTGGAAAACTATCTTGAAAAATGCCCATAACTTTTAACACAAATTCTCTGCACTTCCCACGATCTCTCAACAGCGAGCAGTAGTAAGACCCTAACAGTTACTTGCAACCTATTTCTTGCATAGCATTCATTTTTATTTTAATTTTAAAAGGGGCAACTAATACATAAGATTTTTGCAGCTACTCACAAAAATCAATAAGCAAAGACATTTGTTCCAAGATTTAAATTACTTGTACAATTTAAAAAAACTATCAAAGCTCTGTAAAGTAAAATAGATACATTTACCTACTCATGTAGGAAACTACAGACAAACTTCAGGAAATGACCAAAGGTGCAGAGGATAGGCTAATAGGCTAAGGTAGAAAAACAACAACAAAAAAGAAAACCCAGGAGTTCTACAGAAAAATGAGTGAGCAGCCCACAGCACTGGCAGACAACAGATTTTTTTATACCCACTTCCTCCACCCCTTCTTCCTATTCCCTCCCCCCCCCCCTTTTTTTTTATAAGGGAAATAATTATTCTATTGTGAAACATATTGCCAGTGATGCAGTTGAAGCCAAAAGTTTAAATGAGTTCAGGAGAGAATTAACCGAATTCTAACACATGTGCCAACACAACTGCTATAAAAAGCATCTGCATCATGGTGAAATGCAAACAGCTACTCTGATAACGACACATTATTATTCACTAAATTTGCCTTTGCCTTTTACCCTGTTGTATAGTTACTAATGTTGAAAAGAGTCACTGCTGTGCAAGAAACTAAAACTTACAGCGCTTTATGCTCGGAGAGAACTGTGGCCCATCAGCTCGTGGCTGTGAAGCCTTACAACTTAACACGTTGCAGTTGCACACCAACAAGTTCTGAGGTGGACTGCTGACTGTATTCAATAGTCACAGCTTAGGTAGGAGGATATGATAAACCTTACTTATTTGCCTTTAACCGATGCTCCAAATATGTTAAAGTCGTTCTTAAAGCAGGTTACTGGTTTGATTACCCTTCATACAAAATCCTCCTTCAAATGGAGGTTTCTCTTCTCTTCTTTTCAGATTTAAGGCATGAACAGAAACCACACCTGCATCATCACTGAAATCAGTGCCTATTTTTCAATAAACTTTAGCAGCATCAGAATTCATCCTCAAGTACCGTTCATAAAGCAAATGCTTCATTCTTCAAAACTTTTTTTAGCAAAGGTTAGTAATGCTGTACCACAGACTCTCACGCCCAGCCACACATGTTCTTCCCGAGACTGTTACGCAGCTTAGTATTTTAAAAATCGCCATCCTAACTGCGTACCTGATACTACTGGTTCTCCCCTTTTTAAAGTCTGATGTTAAGGAAAAGCTGCAAGTCCTACAAAACCAGGCAGACTTGCTTGTTCTTGCCAAAGAGAAAAAGGTTAAGCATTATTAAAAAATAAGACTATTGCCTACCTTTAAGTATCCATAAAGCTAACAACATGAACCGTATGGTGGCCTGTTAGCATCGCTATTTGAACACGGGCATGCAAAATGTCCTTCAGTTAAATTCCAAACTCTATGAAGTAATTGGTGGGCAATTCCCCAAGGATAAAACGTCTATCAAAAGCCAACAGTAAGCCAGAAATCTCTTTCCGTTTCATAGGGTAAAAAAAAAAATAAATACAGTGAATCCTGAAAAAAGAAATCGATATTAGACAGGGAACACCTATATAGTTATAGGGCAAGTAATAAAACATTTAGTGTTTTGATTTTTTTCTTTTTATTTATGTCATCACAATAGTTAGACAAACATGGAAACATTTGCAACAGCAATACTTGGGTCACTTTAAAATCTTGGTAACACTGAAATACAGGGCAGCGAAAGCTAATGATGTGGGGAGGGGACTTTAGGTCTTCTTATTTTCAGACACATTCACACACACACACACACACACACATATATCTATATACACACGCGCACTCCACAACTCCAAAGAGCTATCTTAACTATGTCTGCCAGTAAACGGAAATAGTAGGCAGAAAGGAACCATATCTATACTAAGACAGTTAGCTGCGCCGTAAAACTGAAGATCACTGCAACCAGTGCCATCTTAAAGAAGAAAAAACAACCACCACCAACAACAACCAAAAAACCTGAAAGGAACCATCACTGTACACGTCATAAGCATGAAGTTATTTTAACCTGATGACTACTCTGCTCTATACTTTAAGCATCATGAAGTTTTTATGTATTTTTAAAGTCTAAGGTTATTATTTTAAATGGCCTACTTGTAGTGGCAGCCCAAGTAGCATTCTGGAGAACACCACAGTGCCCACAACTTCTACAGGTCAGTGCAGTCTGATCAAGCACTACATTTCTAGGGGAGGAAAACAAAAAACCACTACCGCTCATTTATTCAATTGAAAAGCTTATTACCTGTACCTTCCAAAGCAACAGGCTACAGGAACACTGAATGCAAAGTAAACCAGACCCATCTGGAATACTCTGACTCAGTCTCAGCTCCAAGTTACACATCTTTCATTTCGTATTTTAAGGGATTAACAGCATTTGGATGCACAGAAACTGTCTTTACAGTGAAGTCTGCAGACCTCCGAGTCAAAAGTTAAAATGTCTTCCTAAATTATAACAGTATTAGCACTTCCTCTGAAAAGGAGTGAAAAAAACACAACCAGGGAAGGAGGAAGTGACACAACACCAAGGGTTTTTTTCCCAGAGATTACAAAATCCTGAGAGAACAAGATGCTTGTGCTATCAGAATAAAAATCCCCAAAGAAACAAAAGAGTTTACCTTTCCCTTGGAAAAGTTACTTCTGAGTCAAGATCTGCCCTTTTTCTCTCCCAAGCATGAAATCTCTCTTCAGCTTAAGACTCTCTTCTACTGCAGTAGAAATTTAGTGCACATGCTGGAACCTGGACAGAATCTTATTTAAAAAAACAAACAATACAATAGTACTACAGTGGCTAGAAATCTTTTACATATTCTGATGAAAAGACTCAACTTATTTCTAGGAAATAAAGTGTTTGGGGCCAAAGCCAACAGATGATGTTCATGTAAGGTTAAATTTTTATTAATTTTTTTTTTTTTTTTTTTTAAATTGATATATTGAAAAAAGCTGGAGAAGGAAGCGGGGACAGAAATGAAAAACCACTCAGGGAGTCAGTGGTATAGACTGTCACCATGCAATCTCAATATTGTAATTGCAGATCACATAGTCAGAACAAGCCAGTCAAAAGTAGCACACTCCCTGGGAGAGGGGCAGGAGTCTCTTCCCCCTTGTCTTTCAAGCCAAGACCCAACTAGCAGAAGGCAGCTTTTCTGTCAGATAAAGCAAGGCAAAAGGATCATGTACAGCAACTTCCTTGCAGCCTCTTGCTCCTGAGCACCCTTCTTCACCTCTTTCTTTCTTTCTCTCTTTCTTCTGGTGATGGGAAGGCAAAGCATGTTCTGCTCCTGTGAGCCCATACTGCTTGTCCCTATAGTCACAGCAGGCACCTGTGATTCCTCTCCGAAGACATTTACGCATAGAAATCAGTTGAGTGGTGTGTTACGGAAGCATAAGCTGCAGTGGACGTGATTTTGAATCAGTTAATTTTGTGCCCACCATGACAAAATAAAACCAGCAATTTCTTACTTTATAGAAATTCTCCTAAAGTAGTAGTTGCCCCCAACAGCTGTCAAGTTTTTGTATCACAGGAGAACAAATGCAGCCAAAAGAACATTTTCTCTAAAAGGACCGCTCCGAACTACACAAGCAGGCAGGCACAGGCAGCTCCCGATTTAATAAAGCGTATGTACACAGCACCACTTAGTGGTGCAAGCGGAGTCACCGCTGACAGGAATGAGAAGCTTGAACACCAACCTTCCCGCCCCGGCTCCCTGGACATGAACGATGTCTGGTCTGTCTGTCCTCACTCGCAAAATACCACTACAATGCCTTTACTACAAGAGAGTACATCTGCCAAGCAAAACAAGTCCAAGAGGGCTGAACCTCAAGGCCAGCAGAACCAACGGCTGCTGAGCATCAAACAGATGCATCCACTCTGAAGAGCTTTCAGAATTCTGCAGCACTCTACCACACGGTTTCTGGCAACACAGCCTGAAGCAGGGTTTAAACAAATGATCCAGCTTAGTATCTGCCTGTAGTGCAAAGAATAGCAATCTCTTGGCCCACGATTTGGGTTTTATATAGACTTGGGCCATAAACAAATGCAACAGATGTAGAAAAACTGAAGACCGACAGCAACTGGAACGTAACTATTCTTTTTCCACTCCATCAACCCGTTGGAAAACTAACTCACTCGTGCACTTACGTAACTGAGCACAAAGAGAACAAAAAGAAAGGCTTTTATTCAGAACAAATTAGTGTGTCTTTACAGGAAAGTAACGGTTTCAACTTACAAAACCAGCATCATCATTAGTGATGCACCTTTCCTGAATAAGGGATAAAAGAAGAGGATAACCATTGCTTTTACTGATACGTTCTTAATAATTAGCTGAGCACTTCTAAAGAGGAAGAACTTTGCTGCTTTCAGGACCGAAGTAAGAAAAAGTCTAAAGCATAGTCTTCCTGACGTGGGAAGACGTGTCCGCAAGAGAGGCACAAGATCCGATACAGAAACGTATCTACGTCTCGCTGAAAATTTGCACTCTAAGCATCACCAGCTTCTGCTTCCAGGGCAGTATACCACCAGCTTAACCGGAGGGTAGTAATTTTACCCCACACAAGAAGTCAGAACATGCACTATCCTTTAAGGAGGCAGAACAATAACCAAAGCAGAAAGAGGCTTAGAAATTAAGGCAAGATGGCACTTGCTCAGACACACAGTGAGGAGGTGCAAGCTGGGTAAGACAGCAAAATGGAGATTGTTCCTCGTTCACACAGAGCTCATTTCGACTCGAGTTGGTCGTCCTCTCCTCTTCCCACAAAATTAGGAATGCTTTTACGTAGGAAGTCCTGACTTTGTAGCCATCTATGCCGACAAACAACAAACTATTCTAGGTCTGCTCTTGTGGTATTTAGGAAGTCGCAGAATTCAGCTTAGGGATGCATAATCACAGTATTTAATTACTGTTGCAGTACTGACCTACCTACACCAGCAGAGAATAAACTAAAAATCATAGTGCTTCTGATTTGGTATAAGCCAACAGACCTCCAGATTTTTTTCAGAGCACGTAAAGGTACAGCTCTCTGGGCATCACATGGTAATCATAACTGCCAAATGACTTGACAAGCTTGTAAACATCCAAACTGCTGCAAACACATCTATACATACAATAATGGATAAAACGTAGATGCATTCCACCTACACGCTTATGCAGGCAAACACTCGTGAGTTAAAAGCCACTGTATGAACCAGCTTACGGAGCGCTTAACAAAGCCAGTGATTCCCTGGCACACCTGAAGACCAGAAAAACATTCACCAAATAAAGTTAGGGACATGCTCTTTTTTTTTTTTTTTTTTTTTTTTTAAACTGTAACGTGTACTAAGACAGCAAGGTCACTTTTCCAGCATCATTCATACACACATATGCCCCAGAAGCTACTTGAAATTACCTTGTGTAATGGAATTGTCTGGAAAGCTCAGCTTAAAGTAGCTGAGCTCAGTGACTGATTGATTTACAGGTACAGAAAATAAATGCATGCAGCATTTTAACAATGCTGACTTACCAGTGTTATGTTATTTCCATTTAGCAAAATCTGGTCTAGCTTTGTGATTCTTCTGCCCTCAGACGGAGTCTCACTGAAGCAGCGTTAAAAACAAATAAGTAAGCACACATAACCAGGGACAACAGTTCCAGTTTTGATTACAGAATAAATCTCTACATTAAGATGGCAGTTGTTGGAACTAAGAAATGAATTGGCCACGCTGCAGCCTGATCTTGACAAATTGACCGCCTGGATAAAGCAAGCTATCTGGCAACTAAAAAGATCCATTGTACTTTTCTGCTCAGTACACCTAAAGATACAGATTCACCCTCGAAATCTCGGCAATTTCTTGAATACCACCAACACTCAGAACAGGTTTCAAATAGCAACGTGGCAGGACAAAGTAATAAATGCTTATCCTTAAGTCTGCTAACTCTCTAAGCCTTTGCCTAGACCTTAAGGAAATGTAAAAACAAACAAACTACTGCAAAGTTCAACACACAATCCACGCAAAGTTAAGGCTATCAAGTAGGAACCTGATTACAAGTATAAATCATGCAACAGCTACTCTATGACATGGATGTCCTGAACAGATCATCCTCTACAGTGTAAGTCCAAGGTACAAACCCTTCAGCTGGCAAGTATTCCAAAAACATAAAACCTCTTTGCTTACAGAGCTTACACAGTATTTTTCCCCAGGAAACCAAACGTTCAAGAGGAACAGGAGGCAGAAACAACATTTACAATTCTGTAACGTCTTCTAGCACCGTATCTGAAAAACCAGTTTCAAGGAAAATAAGGCCCCGAATTTAAAAATAAAACTATTTCCAGTTATTTCCATGTCACACTGAGCTGTGATTTTACCTGTAAAATAAAAAAAATCAGAACAAGACAACTGATCCATACAAAAAAGGCTCTCCTATCCGGTGAACTCAAACCTCTCAAAAGCAGTAACATCACTGAGCTGGAGCATAAACTGGACGGCCTTAAACACCTCCATCAAAGGATACGGACAAAGTCATCAAGTCCTAGAAGCGTTCCCACAATTTCTGATCGCTCTTCATCACAACATGAACGCGTGCGTGGACCTACGCATTTGTCCACAAGTTCTGTAGATTGAAAGGCACAAGATATTGCTTTGTAGAACATACATGTTTTCCAGCAAAAACCTTAACGCTGTGGCGGCAAAAAAAGTCATTGCCGCGGGCACTGGTGAAAAGCACAGAAAGAAGGCGAAAAAAAGAGACAGGAAAAAAACCACAGTAAAAAAACCCGCTTCCTCAACTGCTGCCGGTAGGTACCTCCACAAGTTCCTGCGGCCGCAGGAACACGTTCCCTCCACCGAGAACCTCCCTCCACCTCGGTGCCGCCGGGCCGCAGCACATCACCGCGGGTCTGCCGAGCGCCAACGCTCGTCCCCAGCCGGCCTTTGCAAACCTCCTTTGCCCGGAGCCACCCCCCCCCCCGCTCGCTGCCCGCGCCAGAGACCGGGACGCCCCAGCGCCTCTCCGCCGCCGCGGGCAGGGGCCGCGCCGCTGACAGGCCCGGCCGCGGCTCCCGAGCGGCGGGAAGCCCCGCGGCCTCAGGCGGACGCCTGACTGACGAGCCCGGAGGGCCGCCGCGCCCGCAGCCCCGGCCCAGCGAGGATTTTTCCCTCGCCGGCCAACAACGCCGGACGCTGCGGCCAGACCCGCGCACTTCACCGCGGCTGCGAAGGCGACGGGCTTCGCCGCCCGCCACCGCGCCGACGCGGGGGGGTGGCGCGGGGCCGCCCGGCCCGGCCCCGGCCCGGCCCCGGCCCCGGCCCCCTCGCCCCATCCAGCCGAGCCGCTCGCCCTCCCTCGCCTCCTGCCACCTCCGCACAGCCCCGCACCCCCGGGGTGAGCTGAGCTGATGGGCTGAGCTACAGCCTCCCCAGAAACCTCTGCCCTGACACCAGAGTCTCTGAAAACAGTTTCTGACCTCTTTTGGCACGTCACAAGATAGTAACCCAAACCACAAGACCATGTCTCTCCTACTTTGCTCTGTTGCAGATCTCAGCTTGCAAAGCACATCAGTTTTCCGTAACACAGATAACCAGGGTTCACACAGTCAGACTTTTCAGTCAGAAGGCCACAGAAAGAATCGTAAAGAGACCGAGTATCTTTTCCTTAAACATCCTGTTTACAGACAGCTATGGTACCTCCAAGTGCTATGAAAGTTACTTTCTCTAAAACTATCTTCCATTTAGTTTTCCTTCCCCCCCCCCCCCCCCCGAAAACAATCTTACAGCTTAATCCTCATAGGATTTTTTTCAAGTTTTGGTTTTTTCTAACGACTATCAACACATGAACACTCTAAATAGTTTCAGGAAGGTCAATATTTGCTACAGTTGCACTTGATCCAACATCCCACTTTTTTTTCCACCAAACAAAGGAGTTCAACCAAGTTTCTTTCAAGAGCCATACAGGAGAAAGTACAGATTCTGCTCTGTCTGCTAACAAGCAGGCGAAGGAGCTGCTACCGATTTGAATACTATACAGGCTCTGCTGTGCCCATTTTCAACTGGGGAAGAGAAATAGCCCATCCTGTTTGAATATTTAGGTCCACTTTTTCTCATTTGCAAAGCAGATCCACTGCCTTGGGAGACTGACCAGAATTACCTGGAACAAACATTATTTTTGCCTAGGATCTGTTTGTTAGTTGAGAAAACAGTCACTACGTCCCTGTGATAATATGACACGATTTCATCAAGACATTTCTGTCTCAAGGGGCCCAGTTGTATTTTATTTTCTAGTAACACAGTATCTATCCAATTCCGGTCTCTGACTTAAGAGATGAGCAACATGCAATTTCTTCAATGTCTACTTATCACGTGAGGAAGTCAACAAACCTCTTTTCACAGTTACAAGCACTTTTCAAAGATGTGACAGTTCCCTCCGGTCATCAGCTGACCCTGAACAAGTTGGAAAATATAAAAGGATCAATAAATGTGAGAAAGACCTATGGTATGAGGGAACCCAGACAAACCGGTGCAGCAGCTTTCTTCCCTATTGATTGGAAGAGAATGCTGTTTGGCTGCTGCTTCTACGGATAATCCACAAATTATTTGCTATTCTTCTTAGCCAAAGGGCTAAGGCAGTACCATCAGCAACTTCATAATAAACCCTGAAACAAGCAGCAGATATTACAGCTCCAAGTCTGAGGAAACAGCATCAATGATTAAAACAGCTCTAACATGGAAGGCCTGGTAAGTGGCAGTGGTATAAGGCACTAGCAATTTATCAGGGCTCCCTTTCAAATGCTGGCATTTTCTGTGACTTGGATTTTGCCTATTGTTATGAGATCATTACATCACCTATCACACAAGTGTAGCTTTGTTAACTTTCAAAGAAAAGCTGCTAGACAATATACAACACAAAGTTAGACAAGCGAGGGAAGTACACAGGGATTTCACAGGCACTCTGGAATTGGGCACCCGACTTGAATTCCTGGCTTTGAAAACCTCTCTCCAAATGACTTACCATCCTTTCACTAAGATCCAGCAGCAGTTCCCTCCTGTGCCTCATGCTCTTCTTTAGCCAGCCAAAGCCCACGGAGCTGCACTGTAAGCTTGAAGACGAGGATGCCAGCTGCGTGTCCTATTTCTGTCACCTAGTTTTTACGTACCGTTTCTTGCTAATCAAAAGGCCCAGTGATTCCTCCTCACACATCACACTGGAGTTAGTACGTCCAAGCATTATTTCTGCCGCGCTACATTTGCACGGATTAGCTGCTGAACCCTCCAGATGATGTACTGCTTTTCAAGTAGGGTGTACTATAACTGGCGAGGGTCTACAGTAAGTCCAAGAGGGTGCTCAACGATGTACAGGAGTCTGACTTCAAAGCATAAATTGAAAAACAGCCTCTTAACCTAGAAAGGGCAATACTGAAGAGAAAGAACAATGTTTAAACTCTAAAAGGTAGCTATAAGGAAGAACTTTTCTGTGCATCCACTGCACACAGTTACACGGAATCATGGGGCTTAAATTACAACCTGAAAAACTTAGGGTATGTGGCAATCTTTGCAACAGTAGTAATAATTACAGGAAATGTTTAAGAATAAATTAGGCAAGCATTTGTCAAGAATGGTACAGAAAGTTGATCATTCACCTCTAGAATGAGAGCAACACTAGACTATCTTCAAAGGTTCTTCTTTCCCCACTGCTGTCCCTCTCCGTATTTCTACCCTCAAACACAAGCATCATCCCCAGCTCTGCACTTACAATTCTATCTGCATATGCACATGTCTAGAGATGCACATTTATTTCTTCGTTACACACAGCTGAAGGAGACTACTCAGAGGTAAGCCAATTTACATAAACAGCTTTTGAAAGTTAAACACCTCAGCTTCTTGCAAAACGTCAGCCCAACAGAACACTGGGAGCGGTATGTAAATCCTTATGCCAAAACTGCGTTCTCTTAAATCTTATGAAAGCCATTTCTAACATAAAGCCTGACCTGACTGGTCTATTTTCTGACACTCCCCTTCTCTGTCATCAGGTACTTATTAGATAGTAAAACAACTGACGGGGCAAACACCATAACTAGCACAATAGCTGACTTCCGTAGCAGTTGCATGTCATGTCTGAAGAAATGTGAGTTTAGTAGGTGTATAGGTAGATACACATTCAGAAATGCACAAGAACTGAAAGGAGTAATCTGTAACTGGTAGACTAAGAACACTGCAATAGCATGCAATGTAAATCAACATGCACCTATAGGGAAGGGAAGTACAGAAACATTCTTCTGGATTGAAAAAAAAAAAAAATACGCAGCAATGGTAGGAAAGGGTACTTGGAACGTGCCACTTTCAGTCCACTGAAACAATGTCTGCAACAGCAGTAAGAACACTGGCAAACTACCTTCTCTGTTCCACAGGGCCTTGAAACCCATACGCATTGTCTGTTGCCAGTTGCCCTTAGGAAACAAAGGCGCTGCGATCAGTAGAAGCGTGTAGAACACCAGAAATGAAACTTTTGAGTATGTCACATGCAAGATCCTCATTCTCCGTACAGTCTACAAGGTTACACAATTGTAAAATACTTTGTAAGAATGAGAATCCTGACGTTTGCCTTGGATTAAAAAAGTTTTTAAATTCCGCTTTGTTTTGAGGTTTTTTTCCCCCAAGGGCTTAAAAATAAAAGCATCTTGGTAAAGTGATTTTCACACACTGCACAGACACAAGCAGTGTTTCTCCCACTGCGAGAGGAGTATAAAAATACTCTTATCTAATATGTTAGACAAGAGTGACCGAGGTCACAGGAGAATCTGTACTTTCCCACTGATTACAAGGAACGGGCCAGCTGCTTTGTGCCTCCTATGCAGCTGGAGCATGCAGTTGCCTGGTAACTTGTTCCGACCTATTGCATCTTAATCACATATACATGGAGGAATACCAAGCTGACCGCTTAGGTTTATCAGCCAAAACAGTTTACAGCAACGCAATAGTTTAGAGCAATTCAGGAAGTTTAACACTGAATTTAGGTATGTGCTTATATGGTTTGATGAACAGAGCTTCTATAAATGAAAGGGAAACAACAGAAGTTATTTATATGTGATTTCAGAACATACAAAAGGTATAGTCTACAAACCAAGTATCAAGTACTAGCAATATTTACCTGTTCAAAGGGCATCATGTAATGTCTCAGACTCAACAAGCATAAACTGACAGACTGTTATGATTTGAAAATTTTAAAAAAGTTCTAACAGTATGCCCAAAACGGAGGTGTTTCAGTGTTCAGGCTAGACTCCTTGTCTCCAGTAAATACACATCTTAATTCTAACACAGGATAAAAACCGATTTATAAATTTCCTCTTGTAAAAATGAAACCGTTCCAATCACCCTGTCCACTCCTATTTAAGATATTAAATAGGGCAAATCAGAAGTAACTTGAACCAATCCCTCCCACCCAGCTATAAACCAGGACCATATACAGCCCTTGCAGACTACACAAGATCCTGTCTCATTCCAGCCACATCATTAGCATAAGCTGTGCAAACCCATGCAAATCAACAGGTTTTTCAGGCATAAAAGCAGACTCCAACAGCAGTTAAGCCACTTCTTACAACTGACAAGGTCATACTTCCATCACTGATCATAGCACAAGAACAAAAGAGAATGGGTCTTAATTGTCCTTCATGAACTTGAGGGGCTGCAAGAAACCAGTGAAGTCACAAGCCTGGATTCTGTAACGTCGCTACCAGCATAATTTCCAGATCAAAGATCCGGCCTCCTGTTAAGATCATCAAACATAATTTTGAGTTTGGAGGACAGGTCATCACAACACTATGTTAGGTAGAGTATAAAACCTTATCATCAGATTCTCAGCTAGTTTAAGTCAATGTGTTCTGTGTGTTCCGCTGAAGTCAATGAAACTAAACACACTATCACAGGAAAGAGGTATTTCAGCATGCCTCAGACCTGGAAAACTATCTTGAAAAATGCCCATAACTTTTAACACAAATTCTCTGCACTTCCCACGATCTCTCAACAGCGAGCAGTAGTAAGACCCTAACAGTTACTTGCAACCTATTTCTTGCATAGCATTCATTTTTATTTTAATTTTAAAAGGGGCAACTAATACATAAGATTTTTGCAGCTACTCACAAAAATCAATAAGCAAAGACATTTGTTCCAAGATTTAAATTACTTGTACAATTTAAAAAAACTATCAAAGCTCTGTAAAGTAAAATAGATACATTTACCTACTCATGTAGGAAACTACAGACAAACTTCAGGAAATGACCAAAGGTGCAGAGGATAGGCTAATAGGCTAAGGTAGAAAAACAACAACAAAAAAGAAAACCCAGGAGTTCTACAGAAAAATGAGTGAGCAGCCCACAGCACTGGCAGACAACAGATTTTTTTATACCCACTTCCTCCACCCCTTCTTCCTATTCCCTCCCCCCCCCCTTTTTTTTTATAAGGGAAATAATTATTCTATTGTGAAACATATTGCCAGTGATGCAGTTGAAGCCAAAAGTTTAAATGAGTTCAGGAGAGAATTAACCGAATTCTAACACATGTGCCAACACAACTGCTATAAAAAGCATCTGCATCATGGTGAAATGCAAACAGCTACTCTGATAACGACACATTATTATTCACTAAATTTGCCTTTGCCTTTTACCCTGTTGTATAGTTACTAATGTTGAAAAGAGTCACTGCTGTGCAAGAAACTAAAACTTACAGCGCTTTATGCTCGGAGAGAACTGTGGCCCATCAGCTCGTGGCTGTGAAGCCTTACAACTTAACACGTTGCAGTTGCACACCAACAAGTTCTGAGGTGGACTGCTGACTGTATTCAATAGTCACAGCTTAGGTAGGAGGATATGATAAACTTTACTTATTTGCCTTTAACCGATGCTCCAAATATGTTAAAGTCGTTCTTAAAGCAGGTTACTGGTTTGATTACCCTTCATACAAAATCCTCCTTCAAATGGAGGTTTCTCTTCTCTTCTTTTCAGATTTAAGGCATGAACAGAAACCACACCTGCATCATCACTGAAATCAGTGCCTATTTTTCAATAAACTTTAGCAGCATCAGAATTCATCCTCAAGTACCGTTCATAAAGCAAATGCTTCATTCTTCAAAACTTTTTTTAGCAAAGGTTAGTAATGCTGTACCACAGACTCTCACGCCCAGCCACACATGTTCTTCCCGAGACTGTTACGCAGCTTAGTATTTTAAAAATCGCCATCCTAACTGCGTACCTGATACTACTGGTTCTCCCCTTTTTAAAGTCTGATGTTAAGGAAAAGCTGCAAGTCCTACAAAACCAGGCAGACTTGCTTGTTCTTGCCAAAGAGAAAAAGGTTAAGCATTATTAAAAAATAAGACTATTGCCTACCTTTAAGTATCCATAAAGCTAACAACATGAACCGTATGGTGGCCTGTTAGCATCGCTATTTGAACACGGGCATGCAAAATGTCCTTCAGTTAAATTCCAAACTCTATGAAGTAATTGGTGGGCAATTCCCCAAGGATAAAACGTCTATCAAAAGCCAACAGTAAGCCAGAAATCTCTTTCCGTTTCATAGGGTAAAAAAAAAAATAAATACAGTGAATCCTGAAAAAAGAAATCGATATTAGACAGGGAACACCTATATAGTTATAGGGCAAGTAATAAAACATTTAGTGTTTTGATTTTTTTCTTTTTATTTATGTCATCACAATAGTTAGACAAACATGGAAACATTTGCAACAGCAATACTTGGGTCACTTTAAAATCTTGGTAACACTGAAATACAGGTCAGCAAAAACTAATGATGTGGGGAGGGGACTTTACGTCTTCTTATTTTCATACACATTCACACACACACACACATATATCTATACACACACGCGCACTCCACAACTCCAAAGAGCTATCTTAACTATGTCTGCCAGTAAACGGAAATAGTAGGCAGAAAGGAACCATATCCATACTAAGACAGTTAGCTGTGTCGTAAAACTGAAGATCACTGCAACCAGTGCCATCTTAAAGAAGAAGAAAAAAAAAAAAAAACCAACACCAAAAAACCTGAAAGGAACCATCGCTGTGCATGTCATAAGCATGAAGTTATTTTAACCTGGTGACTACTCTGCTCTATACTTTAAGCATCGTGAAGTTTTTATGTGTTTTTAAGGTCTAAGGTTACTATTTTAAATGACCTACTTGTAGTGGCAGTCCAAGTAGCATTCTGGAGAACACCACAGTGCCCACAACTTCTACAGGTCAGTGCAGTCTGATCAAGCACTACATTTCTAGGGGAGGAAAACAAAAAACCACTACCGCTCATTTATTCAATTGAAAAGCTTATTACCTGTACCTTCCAAAGCAACAGGCTACAGGAACACTGAATGCAAAGTAAACCAGACCCATCTGGAATAATCTGACATCTCAGCTCCAAGTTACACATCTTTCATTTCGTATTTGAAGGTATTAACAGCATTTGGATGCACAGAAACTGTCTTTACAGTGATGTCTGCAGACCTCCGAGTCACAAGTTAAAAATGTCTTCCTAAATTATAACAGTATTAGCACTTCCTCTGAAAGGAGTGAAAAAAACACAACCAGGGAAGGAGGAAAGTGACACAACACCAAGGGTTTTTTTCCCAGAGATTACAAAATCCTGAGAGAACAAGATGCTTGTGCTATCAGAATAAAAATCCCCAAAGAAACAAAAGAGTTTACCTTTCCCTTGGAAAAGTTACTTTTGAGTCAAGATCTGCTCTTTTTCTCTCCCAACCATGAAATCTCTCTTCAGCTTAAGACTCTCTTCTACTGCAGTAGAAATTTAGTGCACATGCTGGAACCTGGACAGAATCTTATTTAAAAAAACAAACAATACAATAGTACTACAGTGGCTAGAAATCTTTTACGTATTCTGATGAAAAGACTCAACTTATTTCTAGGAAATAAAGTGTTTGGGGCCAAAGCCAACACATGATGTTCATGTAAGGTTAAATTTTTATTATTTTTTTTCTTTTTTTAAATTGATATATTGAAAAAAGCTGGAGAAGGAAGCAGGGACAGAAATGAAAAACCATTCAGGGAGTCAGTGGTATAGACTGTCAGCACGCAACCTAAATATTGTAATTGCAGATCACATAGTCAGAACAAGCCAGTCAAAAGTAGCACACTCCCTGGGAGAGGGGCAGGAGTCTCTTCCCCCTTGTCTTTCAAGCCAAGACCCAACTAGCAGAAGGCAGCTTTTCTGTCAGATAAAGCAAGGCAAAAGGATCATGTACAGCAACTTCCTTGCAGCCTCTTGCTCCTGAGCACCCTTCTTCACCTCTTTTCTTTCTTTCTCTCTTTCTTCTGGTGATGGGAAGGCAAAGCATGTTCTGTTCCTGTGAGCCCATACTGCTTGTCCCTATAGTCACAGCAGGCACCTGTGATTCCTCTCCGAAGACATTTACGCATAGAAATCAGTTGAGTGGTGTGTTACGGAAGCATAAGCTGCAGTGGACGTGATTTTGAATCAGTTATTGTTTTGCCCATCATGACAAAATAAAACCAGCAATTTCTTACTTTATAGAAATCCTCCTAAAGTAGTAGTTGCCCCCAATCGCTGTCAAGTTTTTGTATCACAGGAGAACAAATGCAGCCAAAAGAACATTTTCTCTAAAAGGACCACTCCGAACTGCACAAGCAGGCAGGCACAGGCAGCTCCCGATTTAATAAAGCGTATGTACACAGCACCACTTAGTGGTGCAAGCGGAGTCACCGCTGACAGGAATGAGAAGCTTGAACACCAACCTTCCCTCCCCGGCCCCCTGGACACTGCAGCCTGATCTTGACAAATTGACCGCCTGGATAAAGAAAGCTATCTGGCAACTAAAAAGATCCATTGTACTTTTCTGCTCAGTACACCTAAAGATACAGATTCACTCTCTAAATCTCGGCCAATTTCTTGAATACCACCAACACTCAGAACGGGTTTCAAATGGCAACGTGGCAGGACAAAGTAATAAATACTTATCCTTAAGTCTGCTAACTTTCTAAACCTTTGGCTAGACCTTAAGGAAATGTAAAAACAAACAAACTACTGCAAAGTTCAACACGCAATCCACGCAAAGTTAAGGCTATCAAGTAGGAACCTGATTACGAGTATAAATCATGCAATAGCTACTCTATGACATGGATGTCCTGAACAGATCATCCTCTACAGTGTAAGTCCAAGGTACAAACCCATCAGCACCTCCTTCCCTCTCTGTATCGCTGTGGTTACCTGCTCTGTGCCCAGAGCCAAAAAGAATCCCAACGTTGGAGTTACTGTTCCTTTTATGCCCAGCCCCATACTTCTTTCCCGACGGAGAGGTGACGCACCTGATTTGAGGTGGAGTGCAGACAACCTTCTCATCTAGTGCTGGGCAGTTTATTTGTCCCACAAACAAACCCCAGGAAAGAGAATGCACAGTTGGACGGGTGCACTTGAGATTTTGACCACGCGGTAGCACCGTTAACTGCTGAAAGAGCAGGACTCTCTGCCGCTCCGTGTCCATGTCACGACTGCCCTCACGTCCCCAGTCTGCACCCAGCTCCTCCAGGGTGTGCAGAGGGGCTTCCAGCCCTGGCTCAGCAGGCATCCACATAAGATCCCCCAGCCAAGAGGGGGGTGTATGCTCACCTGCCACATCGATACCGTGGGTACATTAAAAGCCACCCCCCAACCCTTTCCCCAGGAGTGATTGGGGGAGGCTCTTCACTCATCTGGCTGTAAACCCCCTCCCCCTCAGGGAGACCAACATCCAGGCATGCCTTGCTCTAACTCCCCAAATCCACTGCCCTCCGAGGAATAAAAGGCGTCTGGGCCACTCCCCCGGCTCTAATCTGCAGATATGCCTGGCTTCCCAGAAGTAGGCTGAGAAAGCCAGCATTAAGGCAGTCCTTCCCACGCCCAGATCCACAAAATCCTCAGAGAAAAGAAGAAAAATAGCCACTTCACTGCAGCATGAAGTAAATAAACTTGGGGGACACAGGAGGCCAGTTCTCCTGGGGTCAATGGAAAGGAGGGCTAGATGCAACGTATCTGAGGATTTTCCATGTGCACAGCTGAAACAGCCATGCCTCAAGCAGGGATGCGTCCCATTTATGGCAGTTCCTCCCCACTTCTCATCCCCAAAAGACAAACTCGGGCCTCTGCCTTCTCCGTGTGTAGCTCCCCACTCCCTTCAGCATGGAGCTGCGAGGCTCGGGGTTTGTGGAGAACCACAGGTGGGAAACCGAGGCTACTAATGGTGACCACAGAGAACAGACCAGCTCGGAGGGGGCGAGGAGGGCTGATGCACAATTTCTACGTTTGAATTTGTTGGGAACTTGGTGGGAGTCACAAGCTTGCAAGCCACAACCCACAAGCTTGCAAGGCACAACCCCAGCTATCCAGGACATGGGCTTCCCAAGATCACAAACCTCCGGGGACGGGGACGGCGCCTGCGCCGGCGAGCGAACGCCGGGCTGCCCCAACGCGAAGCACGGCGCATGCGCCCGGGAGGCGCGTCCGCACGGCTGGTCGGGGAGCGGGCGCAGCGGGAAGCCCGCGGAAAACCACGCGAAACCGGCAACGCTCCCGAGTCTGACCTGGTCGGACTCCGGGGGCCGCGAGGACTACGCCGCGCCCGAGAGCCACGCTGCTGCCCGGCCGCCGAGTCCGCGAAAACTACAGCTCCCGGCATGCCCCGGGAGGCAGCCTGCCCTGCTGCCTGACGCCGAGGGGACGCCGCTTCCGTTCCCCCCCACCTCCCCACGCCGGCGCAGCGGCAGTTCCCGCCGAGCCCCCAGCGCCGCTCCGGGTAGCTCCGGCACGGCGCGGCCCCGCTGTCGCTCCGTGCGTGCAACACGGACCCCGCCGTCCTCCTCGGGGCTTTCCCCGGGACCCGCCGGCCGACTACGCAGCCCCGCCACGGGGCCCGGTGAGCCCCCACCCCCGCGCGCCCGTTCTCTCAGCCGCCCTGTCAGCGCGCCCCCCCCCCCCCCACCCACCCCACCCCCGCGCGCCCGTTCTCTCAGCCGCCCTGTCAGCGCCCCGCCCCCCACCCCCGCGCGCACGTTCTCTCAGCCGCCCTGTGAGCCCCCAGGGCTCCCCCCAGGGCTCCCCCCCGGCCTCGGCACAGGCGGCCCCCACCTCCTCCGGGCCACCCCCGCCTCCGACGTTCGCGCTCCGAGGGGCGCCCGGCCCCGCTCACCTTCTCCCTCGGGGCAGCCGCAGCCCGGTCACTGCTCAGCTCCGCTCCTGCCTGGGCTCCCGGCGGCCCCTCCCCCGGCAGCCCCTCCCCTTGCCAGGGAGGGGGCGTCGCCATCAGCCTCTCACTGCCCGCACCTGCGGCTCCTCCAGCCCCGGCCCGCAGCTGTGGTACCGAAACCCGCAACCAAACCCCTCACCACCAAGGTGAAGTGAAGCAGCAGGCACTGCCTTGACTGAGTGACAGATGTCAAGAGTCATCTGATGTGGAAGAGGTGTTAACTGGGGTCAAAATACAGATTTTAATACCCATCTTATTTTAGTTCTAAGACTTGGCGATTGCCAGGTATCATCTTTTCAATTTCCCCAGGTCCACCCGCGAGCGAGGCCACAAGGGAGATTTCTTCCAGAGAGAGCATAGAGTTATTAAGTCTCAAGACCACGATTTGCTTTTCTCCTTCATGAAGAGGTGAGTGGGTCATATAGCATCACTAGTCACCCAAGCAGTTAAGCCTGAACTTTTCACCTGTCCTTTAATGCCGTCAACTCCAAGCTAAATTTTTCCCGTTATTAAGAGGGGACCAAAGATCATGTGAAGTATTATTATCCTTTCTACAACTACACCCCCATCTTGGAGCTTTAGCTACTAGAGAAGGTCTTGGGAGTTTGGGGTCAGAGGAGCTAGCTGCAAGTACAAACTTTCATACAGCTCTGTTTAGGATGTGTGATGTTTCTCTGGTTGTCTAAACCGGTCTAAATTTCCACAGATGGTCCCGACTCTGGGTGGCTCTAACAAGGATCCTGGAACTCCAGTAAGTTCTAAACATCGTTTTATATTTTAAACATGATCCCAAGTTCCTTTTTGCACTTGTCTCTACGGTTTTGGCAGCTGACAGCCCCGAGGGGTGCTTGTACAAGTTTCTCCCGAAGGGCGAGTAAATTAATTCTTTTGTCCGTGAGGTGGATGGTTTGGTAACGTTATAATTCACAACGCTATAATTCCTTCTTTCAAATTTAAAAAAAATAATTGCCTTTTAAATCCATCCAATTTAATCTGCTAAAATGATTCTCGTTGTTCTACCTCTTTTCTCAAGTTTTGGTTAAATTCAATGTCAGTATTCTCCACGGAACTAGATTTTCATCTGACTTTGGAATCGGAAAGGCAGGCTGTTACCGAGGTTAAATTCTGTGTCTTTACAAAACTTTGAATCAGTTACAAAACTAGATTATTTTTTTTAATTCAAATTACAAAACCGGTTAATATCAAGATGAACAGTTCAAACAATAATTGTTTCATTTTGTTTATCTCATGTTTAGAACCCCTCAAAAAAAACACATACACCCTCTAAACACACAAAAACATTATTGCCCTCGACAATATTCCTAATAGCAACCCCAACATTATAAACTTTACACAACTGTTTTCCCAAATAGATAACGTGAAACTTACTTATAGATTTTCCGTTTTAAAGGGACAGTTTCTTTAGACTTCCAGTTTCTTGTTGGGTGCTTTCTTTATTCTCGAATAATGAAGCCAAGGTTCTTCTCCCAGACCTTTACTGCTACAAGTGTTGTTAAAATGACTCGATACGGTCCTTTCCACTTCTCGGTGATTTTATATATATTCAGTCTCCTGGTCGGAAGGGATGCGCTGCTACGTCCAGTTCTAAGGGTCCAGCTGTGGAGACATACTGACAAAGTTCTTGAAAAGAATTGCTTAAAGAAATCATAACACCTTTTAAAAACATATCTCCAAAGGCACTCAAGATACTCAGAACACAGGACTCTTGATATGGTCTTTCATACAACATTTCTTAAAGACTTGGCTTTTCTTTCTCTTCTGGCTATACTCCGATTCTTAATAGAGCCACGGGTAACGCTTTAACCCATGTGAGGAGTGAGGTTTCCTGACAAATTTTACTCGACAGTTGCTTAAGGATATAGTTCATTCTCTCTCTCTCTCTCTCTCTGCCCACACACTTGCCTGTGGTCTATGTGGGGTGTGATAGTCTCAATCCATAGATAATACTTGGCTCAACTTGTCTCATAATCTTTGCTATAAAATGAGGGCCATTGTCAGATGACATTCTTACAGGCACCCCATATTTTGGTATTATCTCTTTGAGCAAGACTTTGACTACTTCCCTTGCTTTGTTGGTGCGACAAGGGAAAGCCTTGGGCCACCCAGTAAAGATATCAACTAAAACTAGGACATATCCTTATTTTCAAGGCAATTCTATAAAATCAATTTGCTAATATTCTTCTAAAAAATTTCCTTATTTAATAATCCCAAAGATGATCTTATTACTGGTTCGGGGATAATTTTACATATACATTTCACATCCACTTATAATTGTTTAAACAATCTTTGTCATATTTCGCTTTCTGTTTCCCAGTATACTCTGTGATGTTCAATGGGGCATTTTCTCTTATTATTGTGGGTGGGACTATTATTCGACCTGTCGGTGTTACAGCCTATCCTGTTTCATTTTGTTAGCCTGCAATCTAATAATTAATTCTTCATCTTTTTCATTATAATTTGGAGTTTCTTTAGGCAATTTTATACCTTTCTCTGGAACTAGTGCTAGGATGCCTTTTTCTGCAGCCTCTTCAGCAGCTTTATCAGCCAGTCGGTTACCTGCGTTAGGACCGGTCTTACCTAACGGATGTGCTTTACAGTGCATCATCGTGACTGCTGTTGGGTTTTGAATGCTTTCTAACAATTTCAGTATTTGTTGTGCGTGCTGAACGGCGGTTCCTGGTGCAGATAACAGTCCTCTTTCTCCCCGTATCGCTCCATGCGCATGTACCACTCCAAAAGCATACTTTGAGTCTGTCCAAGTGTTGACTCGCTTTCCTTGACTTAGTTCCAGAGCTCGAGTAAGAGCTATCAATTCAGCCTTTTGGGCAGAGATCATCGAAGGCAAAGTTGGCAACGCAAGTACCTCCTCAGTAGTTATTGTCTATCTCGATAAAACGTTTTCCTTCACAGATGGAACCGCTTCCGTCGGCATATAGTTCCCAATCTGTTTCTTCTAGTGGCACATCTCAGAGATCCAGTCAGCTGGAGTAAACTCTTTCGATTGCCTGCAAGCAGTCACGTTCCAGTTCTCCTTTAACTCGGTCAGTTGTTGAAAACGCAACAGGGTTAACGGCGGTAGTAGTTTTTAGGTAAACATCATCTTGTTCCAGCAACAACACCACTTGGTATTTCAGCATTCTGCTAGGGGATAACCAGTGCCCCCCTTTCCGTTTTAGCACAACAGTTATCATATGGGAAACGTACAGTAATCCTTTCTCCTCAGGCGAACTTACGAGCTTCCTGGATCAGTAGCACAGTTGCAGCAACGGCTCTCGGACGACCAGAGCATCCCAGACTCACGTTATCCAATCGCTTCGAGAAGTAGGCCACAGCTCGCCCACTTGGCCCTAAATATTGGGCCAGGATACCCAGAGCTCTACCTCTTCTTTCACGAGCAGAAAGTTCAAGTGTCTCTTGTGAGATCTGGCAGACGCTAGGGCTGGCACCCCTATTACAGCCTGTTTCAATTCTTGGAAGGTAGCTTTCTCGGCATCGGTCCAATCCGTCGTTTGAGGTTTTGAGCTGCTCCTATAAAGGTCAGGCCAGCAAGCCACAATTTATAATCTACAGGTGACACCACTCGACCATTCCCGGAAATGCTTGTCATTCATTTTTTTAGTCTTAGGTTCAGGGAGACGACACATTGCCTCTTTTCTCTCAGTTCCCAATTGTCTCTGTCCTTTTAGGATTTTAAAACTCAAATTTAAGTTTCTTCTTTCTGGGTTATTTGGGTTTTTTTCTTTTGACACTCGATATCTACTGATTCCCAAAAAGTTCAAAAAGTTAAGAGTTAACTTTGTGCATTGTTCTTCCGTCTCAGCTACCATTAACAGATCGTCCATATATTTCAGCAAGATTTCTTGATTATTTTCTTTCTTCCAAATCTCTAATTCTCGTGCCAATTGATTTCCAAAAATGGTAAGACTATTCTTAAAGCCTTGAGGCAAGACTGTCCACGTATATCGTGTTTTTCTCCCAGTCTCAGGATTTTCCCATTCCAAAGCAAAAACCTCTTGACTATTGGGATCCAAGGGAATATAGAAAAAGGCATCTTTTCGGTCCAACACTGTGAACCATTCTCATTTCTCCGTTAGGGTTGTTAACAAAGTATAAGGATTTGCTACGACCGGATGAATACCTTGTACTATTTGATTTATTGCTCTGAGGAGGTCTTGAACTAATCTATCATCTTTTTCATCAGCCTTTTAAAAGGCAAGATCGGGGTGTTATATCTGGATTCACATTCTATTAACAATTTGTATCTTAAAAATTTTTGTATTACCATTACTAACTCTTTCCGACTTTCCGGTTTTAGGGGGTATTGTTTCATTCTTACCGGATTCGATCCTGGCTTTAAATCAACTCTCACAGGTTCTGCTTTTTGGATTTACCGGGAACTTCCCAGTCCAGACGACTGGAATGACAGCATTACACTTGGACCGGTATAATCTTCTGCTTTCGGTAAACATCCTGTTAACAACAAAGCCGCTGCTTCGATACGTTTAGTTTCTGGAATTAAAATTTTAAGCTCTCCATTTTTAAATTTAATTTCTGCCTCTAAGTTCTCAAATAGACCTCTCCTTAACAGGAGTTTAGGAGAATTTGGCACATACAAAAACTGCCGAGTGACCCATTGCTTTCCTAATTTCATTGTTAAAGATTTAAAGAAGGGTCTAGTTTCTCGTTCGCTTGTTGCACCAACACCACCAATTTCTTCAAAACTTAACTCTCCCTCTGAGGTATTTAAAACTGAAAAGGTGACTCTAGTGTCAACTCAAATTCAATTTTCTGTTCTCCCAGTTTAGCTGTAACCAGAGGTTCTGCTGGGAGACTCCCCTCCGGTCCCCGTCCGATACGTTCACTTAAAAAGAACAAATCTACATATGGCACTTTATTCCATTTACTCTCTCTCCTACAAAACAACAGTAATTGCAATATAGTATTGTAACTCAAAGTTCTGTTTGTTTACCATTTTTCCTGCAGTTCACCCCAACGTGCCAATAAACATCCCAGCGGTGATGTTTCTGGTAACTTTTCATCAGCAGTTCTATTTCCTGCACTCTTATTCTTAAACAATTTTGCTAATGCCATTATACTTATATACATTCAAATACCAAATACCAAACAAATGCAAACGACAGCTGTCCCAAATAATACACAAAGTCCAACCCAGCAATAGCTTTCGCTTATGACTTACGGGCAGACGCCTAGGCTTCCACTGCAGACGGCTACCCTCCAAGCCCCAACCCTGGGAAGCTTTCGCCGCGCCTCACGGGCAGGCTTTCCAAACAAATTCCAAAGAAGCAGCGCCTTAGCTTTTTTCCAGGGAGCGCTGCGAGGAGCTTTGCGTGTCGAGGGTGACGGTTCTCCCCGAGAATACCTCGGTGCCGGCCGGAGCTCGATCGACACGCCATCTCGTCCAGTCTCACTCGCAAGGTCCCATTTGGGTCGCCAAAACCGTTACCGAAATCCAGAATAAAACTCCTTAACGCCAACGTGAAGTTAAGAAGCAGGCACTTTGTTTATCGCAGCGCTGGGGACACGGGAACCTCTGTCCTCTGGGATTCCCTGTCATTCCTTGCAGACGTCTCCTAGCGTCTTTTGGCCTTTTCTTATAAGGGCCGGAGATCCCAGGTAGCAGCCCCAGACTTGTCTAATGATGCTACCCTAGATGATTCTTCTCTTTTGCAGGAAGCTCTCTTCTCCGGGATCGACCCAAGACTCCTCCCAGGCGTCATCCCAGAATGTTTTGACCTCTGCGTTCGGGACCGGAGATCCCAGCTACCTGCTCCAGACTCCTCCAAGTAAGTAGCTCAAGACATTTTTCTTCTCCTGTAGAGAAATCTCTCAACTCCGACAGGCACCTGAGACTCCCCCCAGGCATCTCCCACAGTCTTCTATCCTCTGCTTTAACTACCTAAGGGGTCAGGTAGAAGCCCCAGACTCCTCCAAGGAAGCTACCGTTGAGGTTTTTTTCTTTTTTGGAGGAACCTCTGCCGTCCGGGATCCCCTGTGATTCCTTCCAGACGTCTCCTAGCGTCTTTTGGCCTTTTCTTATAAGGACCGGAGATCACAGATAGCAGCCCCAGACTTGTCTAATGAGGCTACCCTAGATGATTCTTTTCTTTTGCAGGAAGCTCTCTTCTCCGGGATCGACCCAAGACTCCTCCCAGGCGTCATCCCAGAACGTTTTGACCTCTGCGTTCGGGACCGGAGATCCCATCTACCTGCCCCAGACTCCTCCAAGTAAGTAGCTCGAGACATTTTTGTTCTCCTGTAGAGAAATCTCTCAACTCCGACAGGCACCTGAGACTCCTCCCAGGCATCTCCCACAGTCTTCTGTCCTCTGCTTTACCTACTAAGGGGTCAGGTTGAAGCCCCAGACTCCTCCTAGGAAGCTACCGTTGAGGTTTTTTTCTTTTTTGGAGGAACCTGTGCCCTCCGGGATCCCCTGTGATTCCATCCAGACATCTCCTAGCGTCTTTTGGCCTTTTCTTATAAGGACCGGAGATCCCAGGTAGCAGCCCCAGACTTGACCAATGAGGCTACCCTAGATGATTCTTCTCTTTTGCAGGAAGCTCTCTTCTCCGGGATCGACCCAAGACTCCTCCCAGGCGTCATCCCAGAACGTTTTGACCTCTGCGTTCGGGACCGGAGATCCCATCTACCTGCCCCAGACTCCTCCAAGTAAGTAGCTCGAGACATTTTTGTTCTCCTGTAGAGAAATCTCTCAACTCCGACAGGCACCTGAGACTCCTCCCAGGCATCTCCCACAGTCTTCTGTCCTCTGCTTTACCTACCTAAGGGGTCAGGTAGAAGCCCCAGACTCCTCCAAGGAAGCTACCGTTGACATTTTTTCTTGTTTTTGAGGAGCCTCTGCCCTCTGGGATTCCCTGTGATTCCTTCCAGACGTCTCCTAGCGTCTTTTGTCCTTTTCTTAAAAGGACCGGAGATCCCAGGTAGCAGCCCCAGACTTGACTAATGAGGCTACCCTAGATGATTCTTCTCTTTTGCAGGAAGCTCTCTTCTCCGGGATCGACCCAAGACTCCTCCCAGGCATCATCCCATAATGTTTTGACCTCTGCGTTCGGGACCGGAGATCCCATCTACCTGCCCCAGACTCCTCCAAGTAAGTAGCTCGAGACATTTTTGTTCTCCTGTAGAGAAATCTCTCAACTCCGACAGGCACCTGAGACTCCTCCCAGGCATCTCCCACAGTCTTCTGTCCTCTGCTTTACCTACTAAGGGGTCAGGTTGAAGCCCCAGACTCCTCCTAGGAAGCTACCGTTGAGGTTTTTTTCTTTTTTGGAGGAACCTGTGCCCTCCGGGATCCCCTGTGATTCCATCCAGACATCTCCTAGCGTCTTTTGGCCTTTTCTTATAAGGACCGGAGATCCCAGGTAGCAGCCCCAGACTTGACCAATGAGGCTACCCTAGATGATTCTTCTCTTTTGCAGGAAGCTCTCTTCTCCGGGATCGACCCAAGACTCCAAGACAAGCAGGTGAAGGAAGCCTTGCTGAAGCTTTAGAGAAGGAAGAGGGTCTTTCATTCCGTCTAGCTGGCGCTCTAGGCTTTCACCTGTCTCCTGTCTTTCTGCTCTTTCTTCTTGAGCTCTTGGGGTATTTGTCACGGAAGGTTAAGTGGTTAAAAGTGTCCTGGTTTCAGCTTGGATAGAGTTAACTGTCTTCCTAGTAGCTGGTACAGTGCTATGTTTTGAGATCAGTATGCAAAGAACCTTGATAACACTGATGTTTGCAGTTGTTGCCGAGGAGTGTTTAGATAAAGTCAAGGATTTTTCAGCTTCTCATGCCCAGCCAGCGAGAAAGCTGGAGGGGCACAAGAACTTGGCACAGGACACAGCCAGGGCACCTGACCCAAACTGGCCAACAGGGTATTCCATACCATGCGACATCCCATCTAGTATAGGAACTGGGGAGTGGGGGGGGGAATCGCTGCTCGGGGACTAGCTGGGTGTGAATGGTGGGTGGTGAGCGATTGCACTGCGCATCATTTTGTACATTCCGATCCTTTTGTTATTGCTGTTGTCATTTTATTAGTATTATCATTATTAGTTTCTTCCTTTCTGTTCTATTAAACCGTGCTTATCTCAACCCACGAGTTTTACTTCTTTTTCCGGATTTTCTCCCCCATCCCACTGGGTGGGGGGGGAGTGAGTGAGCGGCTGGGTGGTGCTTAGTTGCTGGCTGGGGTTAAACCATGATAGAGACAGAGTCACAGCAGCACAGAATGGATGCTGAAAGAGACCTCTAGAGATCATCCAGCCCACCTCGGCTGCTCGAGCAGGGCCAGCTGCAGCAGGCTGTGAGTCTGCTTCTCGAAGGTTCTATTGGCTGCGTTGCTCCCAGGTTGTGGAGCTCGCATGGGAAATGGGCAATGAAGAGGGATGAAGTTTCCAGGCACTTTCTGGCCGGTGCAGTGATTTTTTCTACTCTTAAAAACTCAGTTGGGCTCAGCACAGCAAGGAGCCACAGCAAGGTCTTCAGTGCCTGCACTGGAAACTCTGCGTATACTCCGGCCAGGGAGCACCGCAGACACCCTTCCCTCCACGGGCCCCCAGTTTCCAAGAGAGCCCATGCCTCCAGCGGGTCCCAAGCGCCCTACCCAGGCAGGAGCACGGCACAGACCAGTGCGTTTAAAGCTTCTCCCGGAGGAGCCCGTGCAGCCCGAGTCGTTGAAGAGGGCGGTAGCTGGGAGCCTTGTGGAGGATGTCCTGAGGAGGTGTGCGGCTCCAGGGCCACAGAGCCCCCAGGCAGCTCCCCCAGGCAGAGAATAAAGAGTTTGCTCCCAAGGGCTTGCTTGTGCCTACATTTATTGATGCCAGGCCATACTGTGTCTGGGTGTTTTCCCTGCAAAGTTTTCCCTCGTCTTCCTCCCTCCTACAGCCTCGGTCAGGCCAAGACCCAGTTCTACAGGGAATCTTAAGTAGGGACGAGAAAAGGAGTCAATGTTTCTGCCTTGTTTAGAAAGCTTTGTGGCTGGGCTATTGGAGGGGCTGGTCCAGCTCTGTAAAGCTGTACTCATGCCTTCTGTGAGTCCCATAGGTGGGCGCTGTTGAAGGCTGCGCCTTGTTCTGTGCGTTTATTCTCTCGTCCCCTCACGACCTCCTGATGGGCCTTGGGGTTCCTACCCAGGCCCGTTGGTAGTCCTGTGTCGCGGTAGAGACGGACACGACAAGTAACAGATCATGCAAAATGGCTCCTTTATTGTTCTAACACACCTTTTTATCCCCTACTTCAGAGTATGTGTTAGTAGATGATTGGTTTAGTTAGTAACGGTTCTTCTTATCGCTATCTTGTTTTTGTACCGCTCTTCTCGGATCTTCCCAGACTTTCAAGGATACACTACAAGCTGCTCAAGGTCGCGCTGTTCTCGAACTGTCAGGCATTTTGTAGACCCGTTGCATCCCCCGACAGTCCTGTCTGTGTCGCAACAAGGGACTGGCCTTCAAAATGAGGCTTTGGGCCCTAAGAGAAGGGTTTGGAGCATAAAAATGAGGGTTTGGAAACTCAGGATGTGGCTTGGACCCTGAAAACGACTGGCCGGATCCTAAAAATGAGGCTTTGGAGACTGAAAATGGGAGTTCGGCAACTAAAAAAGTGGCCTTGGGCTCTAAAAAGGAGACTTTGCCAACTGCAAGGGAGCCCGTGGACCCTCAAAATGGGGGTTTGGAGCCTGAAATGGGGCTCTGGAAGCCAAACCTAAGACTTTGGGAAGGGAAAACGAGGCTTTCTGCCCTGTAAGTGTAACTTTGGAGCCTAAAAGCGTGGCTTTGTGCCTTAAAGCTGAGGGTTTAAACCCTCCAAGTGAAACTGCGGGCCCTAAAGAACAGCTATGGGTCATAAAAGGCCAAATGGTTTGGACCAGAACAATGAGGAGTTTGGCCCTCCAGATGAGGCTTTGGGCACTAAAAATGGTGGGGGAGATGCTACATGTGACCCTTTGGGCTCTGCAAAGGAGGGGAACCTATTGGTGTCGATAGGGCCCTAAGACATGAGGCTTTGGTCCCAAAGAGAGGGCTTGGGTCACTCCAGGGGAGGCCCTCAGCTGTTAAAAGAGGCCTTTGGACCCTCCAGTGGAGGGTTTGGGCCCTAAGAGTGGGGCTTTGGAAATGAAACTGAGGCTTTGAACCCTGCATTAGGTTTTGTGCCTTCAAGGGATGCTTCAGTACCAAAAACGAGGGCTTTGCGCCCTAGAAATGGGTCTTTGGAAGCTCCAAATGAGGGGTTGTGCGTTAAACAAGAGATGCCTTGCACCCCAGATGAGGAGCTTGGCCTCTAAAATGAGGCTTTGGGCCCTCCAATTGAATATTTGGACCCTCAAAATGAGGCCTTGGGCTCTCCCTAGTTGCAGACTGGATCCTAAAAATGAGCCTATGGTCCCTGGAAAGGAGGCTCTCTTCCCTGAAGAGGAGGCTTTGGAAGGTAAAGAATGAGGCTTGGGGCTCTAACGGTGGGGTTTGTGCTGTAAAAGGAAGGCTTGGGCCTTACAAATGGGTATTTGGGCCCCTGCAATGAGGCTTCAGGACCCTAAAAATGAAGGGGTGGATTGTGGAAACGATTCTTTGGACCCCGAAAATGAGGCATTGGGCCCTAAAACTGAGGTTCGGAGCCTCAAAATTTGAGTTTAGAAACAAGGTTGCGGAGCCTGAAATGGGGCTCTGGAGTTTATAAATAAAGCTTTGGACCATCAAAATGAGGATTTGTTCACAAAAAAGAAGGGTTGGGACGTGAAAAGGAGTATTTGGACAGTCAAAACAAGGCTTTGGGACAGAAAAATGTGTACTTGGGCCTTATAAACGAAGCTGTGTACTCTAAAAAGTGGCCTTCAGTCCTAAAGCGTTCAGTCTTCTATTGGGATGCTCCCTGTGGGACAGGAGGACAATTGCTTTGAGCTGCCTCTATTTCAGGAAGGATTACCTACATTTGCCTTCCATCTGAAATACTGCTTAGTGCAACTTGTTGGGTTGTTTGTTTTTTTTAAAATTGGGGAAGTGTGTGTGAACAGCTGAGTGCTAGTATACAGTGAATTACCTTCCCCTGCTGAGAGTAAATGGGTTTAGGAATAAAAATACCCGTTTTGTATTACAAAAATTGGTTCCCTTGAAGATGCAAGTGCTAACTGATGGACTCCTGGCTGACAAAATCTCTTCCCAGCTTGCTTAAACATTAAACAGCCTTCACAGTGGCGTTCAGATGATCTCGTGTGATTTCTTGCAATTAATCATGGTTGACTGAAGCGTACCACTAAAGCATAGTAATGTGTTTTGGTTGTTAAAAAGTAGGAGGAGAAGTTCATGGAGACATCTTCTGTGTCGGGTTTCAATGAGTTCAAGCTATTGTTGTGTCCGGTTGAGAGTTTCTGATGTTATTTTTCCCTCTTTCGGAGGGGGGTGAACATGCCCATCTCGCCCTCCAGGAGCAAGGATGCCATCTCAAGCCCATGCCACCCTCAAAGCTTGCGTCCTGGAGTTGAGCGTGGAGGGGCATCACCCCACGAAGGTTTGGTGTGTTGTAGCAGTCGGTGCTGTGAGGTGGGTGGCAGTGGGGTGGAAGCAGCTGTTGGGGGTTCCGTCATTTGCATAGCCCAGCCCCCCCCGCATGCTTCAGAATGTTGGGGTCCCTGTGGCAGTTTTTGAATGGTCCCTCCCAGTTGGGTCAACGGACCCAGCGCAGCCAGAAGATCCCGTTGGAGCTCCTCTCTCTGGCATAAATCCCTCGGCGTTTGGGCTTGAGAAGAGGTAAAGTTGGAATCTGCAGATCTCCTTAGGTGACCTTCAGGAGCTGTGGGCTGTGGGTGGGGACTGGCTCTCTGTCTCTGGTCCAGCGACTGGTGTCATTGCTCATAGGAAGAGCTTTACCAGGCGACTCTGCCGTTTCCCTTCTTCTGGGGGTTACGGGAGCCGTTTTGGAGGTGAGGGAGATGTGAATTCCCGGTCTTGAGCCAACCTGGATGGAGCAGAGGTGGACTGTGATTTGTCTGACCTCAACAGTGTATCTGTAACGCAGTTGCAATCATCTCTGCCTGCACGACTGGCATGAGGTCCTGTTTTATTTTAAAGGAGACGTAGTGAATAAAATCAGTGAATCTAATGGGCGGTCTTTCTGACCAAATATATAAATGTTTATTTAGGATAAGATAAACGGTCCCTTGAAGCACTGGTTACACGGACTTAACTCTGTGTTGCCTAAAAATGGGACCAAGTTTGGCTCGGCCGTGGGCGTCTACATTAGAGACATCCACGTTTAGTCAGATGAATCACACCCCAGTCTCCTGTGTTCCTCATCAGGTCTCTGGCAACTCTGCTGTTAGCCCTTACTGAAGCCAAGTACAGTCTCTCATTGATTGATAGATTGATTTTAACAGAAAGGAAAGTCAGTCTTAGACATTTGGTTGCGGAAGAAAGTTTGTGTTTGAAGATCGTGCTTGGATCTTTGAGTAGGTCTAATTAGATGCCTTTTCCTCTTTGCTTCATCCCTGATAAGCTTAGGCACTCTCTGTTTGTCCTGTTTCGGAGGACCACTGCCCAAGGCGCGTAGCATTGCCCAGGGAGATGCTGCATCTCATTTTGCACTGTGAGTCTTGTTAAGTCATCAGGAATGAAGTACTTTTAGGAGATAAGCTAACTAAATTGCACTCAAGTGAAAAAAGTGCTCTATAACTCCCGAGAAATAGTACTGGATTATAATGAAAACAGAAGTATTTTGAGCAAAAGATGCTTAAAAAGTTAGGTAAAAATGAAGAGCACGGTGCAATTTTTTTAGTTTGGGTTTTTATACATTTTTGATTTAAAGTTTGAATGTAAACAAATCTGCTTGAATTGATGTGGAAAAGATGCTCAAATTGACAAGTATTTCTTTCAAACAAGAATAAGCAAAGTAGCAGCTAGAGAGAGTGTTTTGGCTTTAAAGTGTTTTGTATTTGTGAACCCAAATCTCCAGGCTGCTGGGCAGGGTGAGACCTGTGCCAGCCAATTCATCTTTTAGCTCCAAGTGCCTTTTGATAGAGATGCAGGTCTCCTGGGGATTGTGGGGACGTGCTCCTGCATCTGGAAAAGATGGCTGAGTTCCTGGTGTAAGAAGGGCACTGGGGTTTAGAGGTCAGAGCTGAGGCAGGTATGGAAGATGGCAATAGCTGTGATCATTAGTGCAAAAAATTTATTTTTGTATATTCAAGCAGGTTTTTTTCTCTCCTCTGCTAATCCAGTGTGGAATATGAGCCAATAAAGAGAAACCGACGCTGTACACGCTGGACACACTTAAGTATTTGTTTTAAAATAGGTGTGAGGTCAAGCTAGAACGTGCTTTGCAATTGGTGTATTTACTGCAGCAAATTTTCTGCTCTTCCTGGCCGTCTTCTGTGGTTTTCAGCCTGCTTCACCTCCACAGAAAGAGATACCATGCGTATGAAAGAGCCGGTTATGCGTCTTCCCTTAGGAGATATTTTTTTGTGCTCTGCTCTTGAGTTACGATCTGAATTATTTATGCCAACATTTCAAATAGCTTTTGGATTCCCTGGTTAAAGTATTCTGAACCTACCCCAGCTACATGTTACAATGCACAAGTCCCACCAACCATCAGTTTTTATTTCATGTCATTTGTCATGAAGTAACACACATTGCAGCCAGAATGCTGTGTTGCTGTTCCATGTTTTTTTTTACAGTAGTTTTCCAGCTGTATTCCTCGTCCCCATGATAAAGAGTGTTGCCAGTATTTCTTTTTATCTTAGAATACACATGGTAAGGATGGTTGCTGGATGTCTCATCCTTTTTAAGGCTGTGAAGGCATGCTCTGACAAGGCCTTTTCCCAGACCCAGGTATTCAGGGATGCAAGGTGTGCCTATCCCCATCAGCTCTGTGAAGGATGTAAGAGAGATTGTGCGCCTGAAGGTTGAATGATGCTTCTGTGTTAGAAGCTGAATTTCCACAAGCAAAAAACAGCTTCCCCGACTCTTTAAGCTGTGTGTCCTTTTAATGCTGCAAAAATGTAAATAATGATCCTTGCGTACATCTTTCTCAATTAAATGTACAGTGGATGTCTTCTCGTTCAGCTAGTCTGGAGCTTAAAAAGCAGCTTAAAAATACTGGACAGGGTAATTTTTGGTGGACATGGCCAGAACCTGCTTGGAAGAAAATTGGATTGGTTACACCAGTCTTTATGTGAGGCCCAAAGAGAGCCTAAGGTTTTGAGTGCCCTAGAATGCTCTTTTCAAGTAGGTTAACAGGCACATATACACCCTGTAATGACGTAAGGACTCCCCAGAACATCTTCAGGACAGCTATATTTTATGCAAGCCCCTGTTTTCATGCAACCTCAGCTAGCGTTGTGCTGCTCTTTGCAGGGTCGGGTGAGCGGTGTTGTCTTTGGCTGTGTGGGCTTAAATGTGTTTCTAATGTGCGTGTCAAATAATTGCCTGTTAAACAGACTGCCAGTGTGGCTGACGCCAGTGCTTCCGAAGAAGGTGAAATAAAAGCTTTGAAGATAGGGTCCTGCTGCGAATACGACCCAGTCAAGTAAGTGTTGATTGTGTCCCATCTGATCTTTGCAGATCGTGGAAAAATTGCAGAGATGTTTGTTTTAACGAGAGAGACACATGCCTACCTCTTTGGTTTTCTCTCCCAAACCATTTAGTTACCTGAAGAAACCCTTGGGTCCGCTCCGCCATCATCTACTTGCTTTCACTGCGGAAAACGTGGCCACTACATAAAGAACTGCCCGACAAATGGGGTAAGATTGTGGGGGACTTGTGGTGTTACTTAGTTTTTAATTGTTTTGCCTTGGCAGTTACGTAACAAATACATGAATCCTCATATTAAGAATTGTTTCTGTTGGGGTGAAATGCAGAGGTTGTATGGCAATGTTGCAAAGGCCTTCAAAATTCCAGGGGAAGCTGGAATTAGAAGTGTGAAATTTTCTTTTTCCTAGGTCGTAGACATTCAATATATCCATAGGTCTTTCTGGGTGAACACTCGTGCATGTTTTTATATCTTTCAGTATTAGTGGAAATGTTTCTGTTTTCCACTCTTCTTAATGGCAGTTCACAGTTTTTATTATTTTGTACAAAACCAAGACATTTCTCTCTGCCCCATCTATTGAATATTTGCGTGTTTTAATTGCACTAAGTCCCTGGTTGAGTATTGATGCCATTTAACCGTAGTCACTGAAAGCTCATTTTGCTTCTGTTTTATGTTTCAAAGGCTTCTTGCCAAGTCTAACAGATGGCTGTTGGACTGAGATTTCCTCCCCCTCTGACTTTTCTGAAATCCCATGTGTGAAACAGGCTGAAGTTTTCCTGTTGCTATACAGTGAGAAAATACTGCCGTGTGCTGACAGGAGTGGCTCTTTTAAAATGACCGTGGTAGCACTTCTGGTTTTCCGTCCTGGATCTCCTTTTGTAGAAGCTGTAACATCGACTTCTTGCTTTTATAAAATGTAATTGCTCGGAGACTAACGTTATGCTGAGCCTGCAATTTACATGTATCCTCTGGCAAAGGAGAGGTGGGATTCATTTCACCTGCTTTCTAGCTGTGAAAAGATTAATTTTCTAGTCTGAGCTTCTTTCTTAGTTGCTCCAATGAATGGGAGAGTTCTGCAGAAGGAAGATTGTTCCTCCCTCCCTCTTCTAGTGTTGTGGCTATAGAAAAGTAGTTTAAACTAAGCGCCTACCTTTTAGGAGGCTCATGTGGAGCGAGAAGAATTCCATCTCTTCTCTTGCTTTGAGAAAATGCAAAGCTTGGAAAAGTTTTCCTCTACCCATCTTTAACTCGTTTCTTTTTCCTTCCCCACCCCTCCTCCAGGGAAGCTTATGCTAGAGGAAGGATGGAGAAGCCTCCCTTTTTACCAGAGGAGCCGTCTTCTTCTTCCTCCTCCTCCTCCTCCTCCTCCTCTTCCTCCACCTCAGATGCTCCCGTTCCAGATGAGTTGTCATGTCTCATCTGTAAGGACATAATGACTGATGCAGCTGTTATTCCCTGCTGTGGCAACAGTTATTGTGACAAATGTAAGTGTTACACCCGTGTTTGTTAATTCTAAACATCACATCTGATTTTCTGAAAGCAGAAAGAGGAGGGAACAAAATTACTTTGCTACCAGTTCTATTTTATGCTGAAGTATACCCTGGACGGGAAAGGGCTCTTCTGGTATCAAGGGCGAAAAAAGCCAGGAAGCCTTTTCCCCTTTTTAGGTATCTAGTTAAGTCTTCTTTACAAGCGGAAGGACGAGTATGAGGAGAGTGGCTAACTGTGCAGGGGATTACAGTATTAGACACTGAATGCTTTTAGTTGGTCCACAGCCCTTTGTCTCATACAAAATTATATAGCCGACTCTGGTGACTTAGAGTGGTCTGCAACAAACGGATAGTTAGCCATTTAATCCACATTCTTCTCCACGGGAGAGTTGGTTAAAACCTTCAGAACTCGAACCTCCTAATGGTTTTTTGAACCTATTAATGAGGTTTTTTTGAAACATGTTTTGTTCATTAACCTTGAGGTTGGGGACTTCTCGCTGTACTAGATAGTGGGGAAAAAGACTAGCTGCAACATCAAGACACAGCCTATGCTACATCTGCAGATGTTCCAATGGTGAAATACAAAACTGTATAGTTATTTGCTGCATACTAGAAATTTTTTACACTATTGAACATTTATAGCTTCATGCTCTCAGTTCAAGACTATATTCACCTATTAATCATAGACATGTCTTTATGATTGGTGAGAACCCCCAAAACTTCCTTAGTTTGGCTAAATACTGTTTTGATTATTCTAATTCTATGCAGGTATTAGAACAGCATTACTGGAATCTGAGGAACATATATGCCCAACGTGTCAGGAGACAGATGTTTCACCTGATGCTTTAATTCCCAACAAGTGCATACGCCAGGTAACATGACGACTTTTACATAAAGTGCTTGTAAGAAAAGGCTCTTTGTAAAAAGCGGAAAGGGAAGAAAATATTAATTTACATCTCCTTAAGCAAGGCGTAATTTGATAAGGCTAAATTGACTTTTCAAATGCACTGTTTGCTGCTGTCACAGAAGCTTACGACTCTTTAGAGATGATCTGGCAAATTCGGGTCCCGCTCTTACTGAACACGATTGCCTCGCTTTCACATTTGGCGTTAACGCTGAAGTACTTGAAATACAGGTCCTCTGAGCTACCAGTCATTAGTATCAGTGTTCAATGTGACGTGTTCATACATCTGTATGTTGGTTTCTTTGAGGATTGATGGCATTTACGGAATACATGAGTAATTTTCCTCTGTGAAGGCTTCTGTTCGTATATCTGCTGAAGTTCCATCGTAGCTTCTTGTAAATGCTTTTCTCCCTCTAGGCTGTGAACAACTTCAAAAATGGAACTAGCTACACAAAAAGGCTCCATCAGCAGATTCAGCAGCAACAGCAGCAGCAGCAGCAGCCGCCACCGCCTCCACCACCACCCATGACTGTTAGACCTCCCGCTGTTCTGGTGAGTGCCGCTGAACCATCTACATCTTCCTCTCTGTCAGTCAGCAGTTTGTTGGAAGAGAAGGTAAGCTTTATTTCAACATATGCAGTGATTCTTATATTGTAGTAGAGCTTCTTTTCCAACTGTCTGCGTTTATTCACAAGGGCTGTCGGCTTCCTGTGCGAAGACAAGCAGCATTAGCAAGTCGTCTGGGCCCCCAAGGACAGTCAATACCCACCACTGGTAAGGAACTGTAACTTTAGAATTCCTTTCAAAACATTATCTTCAGATAAACTGCATGGGATTTTTTGCTTTTTCCTCTCTCCACTCCAAAAGGTCATCCGGGGAGAGGCAGTACAATTGGCTCAGCAGGTGGCAGACCAGGCTGGGAACTGTAAGTATTATATAGAAATTCAATGTATTACTACTTGTAAGCTGTTAAACGAGGCCGTAGCACTTGACTTCTGCAACGGCTGATTCATAGTGAAGTACGTATGCACAGATAGTTGTGGAGAATACAAGTGGTCGTTAATTTTTCAATGGCCTAATTTGAACTGGCTTTAACAAAGGGGATCTGTGCTTGCAGTGAAATTATTTAAAATAAACCTCCAGCACCTGATTGAGAAGAGGACTCTGACAAAGGAAGTCTTTTTTGAGGAAACCAGAATTACCTATCAAAATTAAATACAGTTAAAGGATCAAGTGGAAAGGCACCCTTTTGGTTCCTGGCTGAACAGGACTGTAGAAATTGATTTCCCAGTAGGAGTCAGCCTCCACATTCTTTTTTTCTAACAACTTAGTTGATGCTGATTGAGCAAATTCTTGGAAAAGTCAACACTGCTCTGTTATGACCATTTTGAATGTCTTCAATGTAGTCAGCCCAAATAGCCAAGCTGCTTTCTCTCAGTTGGCGAGAGAGGAGTCTGTTTTATCTGTGACTGCAGGGTCAGGTCAGTCCTTCCTTTTAGTATATATGTGTTCTAGATAGGTAGATTGTAAGGGTGCCCTGTGTTTATAAAATCTTAAGATAAATCAAAACAAACCCCAGGATCCATCCCACAGATTGTCTAAAATCTCCAATCAAGTAAGCAGGAGAATAACAAGTCGGGGACAAGAGCAGGCCAAATACATCATGGTGAGGCAACGATGTAGGAAGCGTACGTGGAAGAAGATGAAAGAAGTTTGGGAGAAGATGAGTTACTATCTGTGCAGTACGTTGCAGATCAGAAGCGTGAAGAAGTGTGGGCACATGCGAGATGGGAGTCTCTTTTAAGCCTGGGCAGCCTCCATCCACAGTCGCAAAGCTGAGTCTGAGGAGAGCAGACTGAGGGAAGTGTTGGGGGTGAGGATGTGGAAGGCAAGTAGGAGGGTCAAGAAATGAGTGTAGTCTCAAATGAACAGAGAGCAGGGAGAAAAAGGCTTCAGTTCAGAACAAGAAGTGCTTGCCACCACACTCCCGCTTCATTGGCTTTCCTTCTGTATTTGTTATGAAAATGGTATCATAAGAAGGAAAATACTTATTAGGAATATTTTGACTTATGAAGTGGAAGTTGACATGCCTATAAAGAAGGCAAGGCAAATTAGGTCAGGGCCTAGTTACACTTGAAAGTAAACAGCCGTTCTGACTGGGGAGAGTAGTTCATAGGACTACAGTCCTAATACCACCCCCCCACCCCCGCCAGCTTTTTGGAAAACGCCTAGAAAAAAAAGTTTGAAAAATGAGCTCATAGAGAAGGGGGGTGGGGGAGCCCACTAGGTGACTAAAAGCTACGTCTGTAGTTGGACAAAGCTACTCTGCGAGAGAGAAATCCATCTTCCCTCAGTGGCAGAGTAAAGGCAACAATTAGAAATCAGGAGTTGTAATAAGCTATCTTTTTAAAATCAAGTGTTGAGGCTGTCCTTTGAGCATTTCCTCATCCCATTCCAGCCAAAGTGGGTCAGATACCTTAAATAGTTCTAAGCGTCTCTTGACTAACCCAGCTCAGATTTGAAGCCATCCATTTGTGAAGTAGGAAAATAGCCGGTTTGAATAATGCCATCATTAATCCCTGTAGCCTTAGGGTCTGGATATGGACTCTTTGACAAGCATGATGAGTTGTAGAGACCTTTTTAATGGGTGTCCCCCTTTTGCTACTAGTGTTTCTGTAGAGACCCTTGATCCATTAAGTACAGTTCTTACCTCCGGTGCCCCTCCTTTCTCTCTCCTGGTTTCAGCTGGTAATGCTCTGCCTGACTGGGCAGTGAGCTAGCGAAAGCAGATTTGAGCACCTTCTACAAGCAGAGCTTAACTTGTGCTGCTCTGCGTGCTGATGTACATCTCTTGGATTTAGATTAAACCAGATGTATGTAGAGCTAAGCCTCTGAGCTATAAAAGTGGAACGCTGTGTTAAGAGCACAAGGCTCTGCTAGCAACGTTAGCTGCAGATTGGTTGATGTTTTCCTTCATCCTCTTCCATAGACAAAACCAAGGTAATGCTGAATTTACTGCAACAACTCTGTTTAACAGACCACTTTGTCCCTGCTCTGCAATCAACTCTAATGTCCTTTCAGAATCAGTAGAAGCACAGCCAATACGTTGAACTAAAAGAAGCCAGTGTTAAATTGTCTTGTTTAATGTGATCGGGAAGCTGATGGGAATAACCTTAAGTCAAAAGTGCTGTGAAACTGAAATGGGTCCAAAAAAACTTGTGCTGTACATAGTGTCGCCCTTAGTGGATTTCAAACCTTTTCATTTCCTGGCGATCAGTTCCAACTGTCTAGCGCAATGCAAATAAGCTGTCTTCAGATAGTAGCAACTTGGATCTTTTCTTATATCCACAAGTGATTTTTAAAGAAGTTGCTTCTAAGTTAGGTCAAGTTATCTAAAAACCATAAGCAGGATCTTTCTTCCCTCATTTATATTAATGCTGGGCAAAAGGGCAGAAGCTGATTTGGAAACCTGTAAGTGGAAGGGTGTTTTGCAGTAAGGTGGTGGTTGTTGTTTTGTTGGGTTTTGTTTTTCTCTTTTGTGGAGTCTTCGGTATTTTATTTTCTCCCCCAGTACTCCTAGGCTGCAGAACCAGCCTCCAAGGCACTATGGAATGACTTCTGCAATTAGCTTGGCTCCTCCTACGGATAGAGATTCCATTCATACTCAGAAGCTGCTTGAAGCGATGAAAGCATTGGGGGTATTTGAAGAGGAGGAAGAACTGAATCACAGGTATAACAAGACTGTAAAATTTGTTAATGTCCTGGGGTTTTTTTAGGGCAAACTTAACATGAGTTTTCTTTACAGGCTGGTCGTTCTTGGCAGACTGAATAACTTGGTCAAAGAATGGATTTCAGAACTTGGTGAGAGCCAGGTAAGGTTTTTTGATAGGTTCTTATCAAAACAGCTGAAGCCTTTTAGTTTCTTTCAAAGGCGATACTACTAGGATTTATGCTAAAGTTCAACATTTAACTTCCTTCTTAAGTATCAAGGAGATCTGTAGTAAGAGCCATTGAAATAATGTATAAAAGATCCTTTAGATGAAGACCTTCAAGTCCTTGGGGCACTGAATAAGTTTGTGAAGTGGCTCTGTCAGTTGACTTGTAGCGGTTAACAAAGCTGAAACAAGACATTGTGGGGGGAGACAGATGGTAACAGGGCAGTAAACTTGCCCCAGACAGCCTACAGCACTCAATCTAGTTTGAAATTATTACTCTAGACTTGCCTTTGGTATGGCTCTTAGATGGTGTTCATTTATGTGGGTCTGCTGCAGGGAAGACTGATAATAGGTCTTTGTTTAAACTGATGAAGCGACTGCTACATTACCTACCTTTTTTGTTGTTGTTGTTGTTTGTGAGTTGCCAGGACTCCCTTCAGAAAAACAGAATCAGTCTATTAGACTAACAACTCAGTATGGGAGGGAGAAGACATTGTTTATGGAGGCTGCTGTAGTCTTTCTAAGTAACTTCTATGCTAGTTAAACTTGCACGTAG
Source organism: Astur gentilis (assembly GCF_929443795.1). Taxonomy (NCBI): domain Eukaryota; kingdom Metazoa; phylum Chordata; class Aves; order Accipitriformes; family Accipitridae; genus Astur; species Astur gentilis. The sequence continues at coordinate 154,206 of NW_026060930.1, forward strand.
GTCAACGTGTATCTTCTGTTCTCCAGAAAACTCTTTCTCTTCTACCCACAGAATCTTCCCCCTTCAGTAGTAGCAAATGTTGGTGGCAAAATATTTACATTTGGTTCTTACAGGCTTGGAGTACACACTAAAGGTAAACTTTTGGTGTCTGGTCATAGTTGTAATGTTTGAAAGTGTCTTCCAACAGTAACAGAACAAATGGCATCTCTTTGCAGGTGCTGACATAGACGTGGCTTGTGTTGCTCCTAGACATGTAGAAAGATCGGATTTCTTTCAGTCGTTCTTTGAAAAACTGAAACGTCAGGAGGAAATAAAAAACCTAAGAGTAAGCAAGCTCTCTCCTTGATAGATTGTGCAACTCTGACAATAAGAATATTCCTGTTAAAGACTCCTATTGGTAGTGATTGTCTTACAAACCAAAATTAAAAAGGGCCTTGTTTCTGAGCCCCTTCTAAAATACTGTCTACGCAGCATGAAAGTGTGGAAGTCAAGCTTTTGGTTCCCTTCCCCAGTGACTGTATGTCCGATCCGAATCTCTGTGGTTCACTTCTCCCCTACCCATGGTTTGGGAATGAGTGGGCTATAGTATCAAAAAGCAAGGTTGTGCCTAGGAGCCTTGCTTTCATCCTAGCTGTAGTAAGGGGCTTGGCAAGAAAGTAACTGCATGCAGGTAGAGGAAGGGGCAGCCTGAGAGCTAAGGAAGTTGAATGTGATGTGGAAAGGTTTCTGTCAGTACCTTTGCCATGGTGTTCCTTGGGTGTACTTTAGGACCTCGAATTCATTCTTCTCTGGTCCTGTTCTTCTCTGGCTACTCAGCCCGAGACTTTGTAGAAGAGATGCACAGTCAGCTTTGCATAAAGTCAATAGGAGCTGTGCTGTGAATGTACAAAACTGCCTTGTAAAATGACCCTCCGGTGCATATGCTGTGTACTTTGCATATAGAACCGAACTCCTGAGAAGTGTTTCTCTCAGGCTGGTCTTCCTTGTGCAGACATTTTGAAAGACTTCACGTGCATAGCTAATGAGCCTTTGTTTAGGTGACCGAAGACAGGGTCAGTGGGCTGTGGCACAGTTCTGACGAGTGGGCTACAAAATTGAAAACTGTCCCATAAGGTAGCTGATAGCATCTCAGGCATGGTAGAAAATAAAAATACAGGAGGCTAGTGCGCGCTGTCAAACGCGGACAGAATGTTCTCGATTTCTCTGGATGTTAACCAGGAGTAAGATAGCTACAGAAATGTCTTGCTTTTCTTCCTCACCACCAAGGTAAGTACCTTACAACCTCTGATACTGATGGCTCATTGTGCACTGTTTGTTCATTACAATACGTGATCAGCCTCCGGATCTCTTGGCTAAATAACTTGTTAAAGCTAGTATTATACCGTCTTAGTGCTATACCGCTTGCAGCTTATGAACAATTCTTCTGGTTTGGAAGCAACTCAGTCTTTATACTGAGTAGTTAGCAGTGTAAATTCTGCATTTGATCGTAGTTCAGGAGAAACATTAAAGTAGCAAGCCATGTTTTCTTACACAGTTATCCTCTCCTTTCCAGGCAGTTGAAGACGCATATGTACCAGTTGTCAAGTTTGAGTTTGATGGCATTGAGGTAAGCATTTTTTGGTTTTTTTTAAGTGAGTAAATTTTTTCTTGCTTTGGAATAGGATAACTTTTCCAGGGAGCTGTGACTGTGCTATTTTGGACCGCAAAGTATCCCAGGAGAAGACATTGCAGTAGAATGGGAGCTTATAGGAAAATAAGCCCCTAGGGAGCCTAGCAGGCATGGGAGCATCAGGGACATCTTTTTCTAGGCCTGTGCTGTAGACCAGGGTAGCCTGCTTGAATAGCATTTATCCCTAGGATCATGCAGAGTGGGAGCAGAGGCGGTGTCCTTGCTCAGTCTTCTTAGCTCTGCCAAGCTAGGTATCTACAGAGGGATGTGTACAGTGTAGTTCACTGTACGAATCGTGTGAGCAGACTAAATGTTTTGCTGCACATCCAAAATGAAGTGGTCATGGGACAAACAATCTGGAAAATGGAAAGTGAAAGTACTCATTTGACTCCCGCCTGGGTCTGTCAGCTGCAGGAATCCAGCTATCTTGAATACATCCTATACAATGAATCAAGACCTGCCTGCTGTAGTCCCTAAGCAAGTTACTGCTTGGTATCACTATCACAAAGGGATTTATTCAGTGACCTTTTTGTGGCCTTCATCTGGTACAGACTTTCACAGGATAATCTTCTTGCCTCAGACTGTACTAAAAAGCAGATACTTCAGGATCAAAAGGGCTTACTGCATAAAGGAAATGCTCTCTCCTTTGCTGAAGTATAGTTGAAGTGACTGAACTTAAGTCTTAATTCTGTGAATAATTTTAAGTTCCCTTTTAACTGAAACTCTAAGTCTAGAGTAATCTTTTCCAACTTAAAATGCCCTCTTCCTTTCCCTAGCTTAAAAAGAAAGGGGTGATGCAGTGAAGGCTTTGTAAATAAAATTGGGAACTTCTAGAAATTGTATTGAGTCTTCTGGCAAGTAAATCTCTTGGGAGATGTATCTATAGTCACATAATTCTAAATACAGATGTTAACCACTCTTTTTAGACTTGAGTAACTGTCCCCCACCAGTGTGCTGTTTGCAAACTGCGGGGCATTCTAACGGTTGGCACTTTTTGCCTCTTAAGATTGATCTCGTGTTTGCAAGACTGTCTGTGCCAATTGTTGCTGATAATCTTGATCTCAGAGACAACTCGTGTCTCAGAAGCCTGGATATAAGATGTATACGGAGCTTAAATGGTAAGCATATTTGCACATCTTTAACAAGAAAATGTTACTAAAGTTGGTATGGAATGCACGTTACACACCCCAAGTTTCTGTACAGGATGCAGAAACTGATCCCCTGTATACTTGAGATCTGAGGAGGTGGCGAGTGGGCTTAAATTCAGCTGTTTCAAGTTGTGTGTTTAGATAGACCTGTGTTTCATGTTTCTTCGATTGGGGGGGGTGTGGTGTTCCAGTTTGCTACAGAAACTGCTTCAGGTGAATAGGTAGAGCACTTGATAGAGAAGATTGTGTGGTAGTTCATTAAAAAAAAAAGGATATTTAAAATACCTGAAGCCGAAGTTGCTCACTGTTTAACGCTGACTGGTTTAATTGTTCCTGGCTGTCGAAAGAAACCTAGCTTTCGGAATCCTGTCGAAGGGCCTTACTGACAATTGTTGGCTGTAGTCTAAAGTATGAAAAAGCTGTTGAGGGTACCAGTTACCTGAGGTGATACGGAATGTGTAACCTCTAATTTGTTATGTTATGTGCCTGTAAGATTATGTGTAACCTCTGATTTTTAAGGTAATACAAAGCAAGTAATGCAAACTTGTTTTCATAGACTTGCAGGAGAAACTGTAAGCTATTGATCCAGTACAGCACAGAACTGACTCGTACCTGTTACCAGGAAGTGCTGTACTTCAACTGTTTTTTCTTACAGGCTGCAGAGTTACTGACGAAATCCTGCACCTAGTGCCAAATAAAGAGACCTTCCGGCTCACGCTCCGTGCAATTAAACTGTGGGCAAAACGTGAGTAATGTGATTGTTTGTGATCTTTAAACTTTCCAGAGGCACCTCGTGCTGAAAAAACAATGGCACTAGAAGTCCTTCATCTTTGGATAGCTGTTTAAATATCAGGTTTTAGTTCAAAACCTGTGTTTTAGTTTAGATTCAAGGACTGTCTGTGGGGTAGATTCTGTGTTTTTTTTTAATGGGGGTGGAGTGGGGAGATGAGGGGAGTGCCTACAAGACAAGGTGCTGCACTGCTTACCAGGAACCTGACTAGAAAGGATAAAAAATGCCCAGTGAAGTATAAAAGCTTGATAGATAAGGAATAAGAAAATACCGTTTGCGCATGTGACTAGAGCAAGTGCTAGAAGAATGGCAGAACCTTCTTCTCAAGGGAAGTTGGAGCGAAGCAGTAGCTGTAGCAGTGCAGGCAAATTTCAGAGTAGCGGTATTTTGGGAAGTGGTGTGGTAACGATTCTTTTTCGCATCGCTGTAAGGACCAACAGTTTTGGCCTCGTTGCACTGCAAAAATAACTGACTTGGAGGCTGAAGGGTGCTAGGTATTCTATAGATTGTGAAGGTGGTGCTGTAAATTTGAAGGACTATACTTGGGCATGGGAAGACTACAGGGCAACGACAATGTCTGCATTGTAGGACGTGGCATTTACTCCAACGTGCTGGGATTTCTTGGTGGGGTTTCCTGTGCTGTGCTAGTAGCGAGAACGTGTCAACTCTATCCAAACGCTTTGGCTTCTACTCTGGTGAACAAGTTCTTCTTGGTTTTTTCAGAATGGTAAGAGCTATTGATGACTATTTTGATTTGCGTAAAGCAGTGACACTTTCTGAGGTGGTTCTTTATATAAGATTTAGACCAACACCATTCAGTCCTACCCTGAATTACATGGCAGAGTCAGTGCCTGGCTTTTCTTGTTTAGGGAGTGGCCAAGACCTGTATTGCTGAAACAACAGGAAGAGAGCAATCTTAACTTAGCAGTATGGGACCCCAGGGTATGTAGACATGGAATTTGGAAGCCTTGAACCTTTCTTCTAAGCTAAGCTGCTGGTGCTGAGCACAATTGTTTTAACATCACAGGTGAACCCATCAGACCGATACCTCGTAATGCCTATCATCACCCCAGCCTATCCGCAGCAGAACTCTACGTACAACGTATCTACATCAACGCGAGCGGTAATGGTGGAGGAGTTCAGACATGGTAAAGTTCTTTCCATGCTTATTAACTGCTTAAAAGGTGTCATTCTTGCAATATGAAACCACATTACCTGACTTGGTTATATTCCGTGCGGTGTTGTGCCCTTTTAGGCAGAAGAGTTCTCTGGGAAGTCTACCTGTTGCAGGCAACAAGGGAGCAGTTTTACAATGAACTGTTGTAGTAGGCGTGTATTGTGTCAAGGGAATTCCTGCTTTTTGATCTGTCAATTACTGTTCAAAACCTTTCTCTTGTAAAGTTTCTATCACGCTCTGCTAGTCTTAAAAACAAAATGGTAGTAAGGTTTTCAACCTTAATTGTAGGTCTTGCAGTTACGAATGAGATTCTCCAAGGAAAATCAGGCTGGTCAAAGCTCTTTGAACCACTGGACTTTTTTCAGAAATACAAGTATGTATGAAATCTGTTACCTGAACTTGAAATGATTGCCGTACTGGTTAGCATAGTGACTTTTAGCTTGCAGTCGAAATACAAGATGGCATTGATATGTTTGTTTTTCAGAAGCTGGAGGTAGTCATAGGAATTTTGGTAAGGATAAGTATAGGGAAGATAGAAAAACTGTTTGTGTTTTGCCACTGACACTGTTTTTATTAACAAAAATACCAGCTCTGATACTTAGAATGCAGCAGAACACGATTCTGAAGGATGTAATCAGTTTTTCTTCAGTTAATACTGTGCTGCCTGCAGGATATAATGTGTCTTGTCTGGAAGTAATTTTCTATACATTTAAGGCCGTTTTGGTTTCATTTGAAGGAATATCAAGTCCTGAGCTAGAATGTTACTTTTTCTTTTCTTCTAGACATTATATTGTGCTGACTGCTAGTGCCTCTACTAAAGAGCATCACTTAGAGTGGTAAGTCTTGCTTTGAGTGTGGGTTCAATACATCATTGACGCTCAATTCAGTGTTGCGCTTCATTTGGTTAATACAGTTCACAAAACTAAAGTATTTGACTGTGCAGCTCAGCATGGAATACAGTAGGGAGGTAAGTAGACAGTTCCTCAGCAAAACTAAAAGCTTTCTTGTGAAGGGAAGTTAGCGTAAGTAAGTTATCTTGCTGTTTAAGAAGTTAAGCTAAAGACCTAAGTCATGATGAGAAGGAACAAAGAGGGTTAGCGTGCGTATGCTCTGTGCCATCTGGAGAAGCAGACTCCTTAGGAGTCTAAGGAGACTACTTACCCAAGGCTACTTCAGTTAGGAAGATGTTCCTTGTTGCAGAGACTGAAGTAAATGGGGATTACTTGATGTCATCAGATGTGTAGTGGACACTGGAGAGCTTGATCTTTTACTGACTTATAGAGCAGTGGTCTCCAAACTTTTGTGCACTCCTGTGAGCAAAACAAAAAAAAAAAAGTAATTTTTGAACACATAGTTGCGGTCTATGTCTACTTCTTTACAAGTTACGTACGCATTACTGAAGTTCTAATCTTTTCTTCCCGGACCCAGTGGATTGTCTTGTGCACCCCCTGGGGTACATCCCCCTCCGACACTTTGAAGATGACTGTTGTAGAGCCTTAGAAGGCTTGGTTTCATAGCTTTTTTACTGGATGCAATATTTAATTTAGGACTAGACTGCACTCAACGCTAAGTTGCTCTGGTAATGTAGTCCGCCTGTTCCAGAGCCTACTTTTCTCCAGTGAAGTGAAACAAGGCTGTTTAATCGGGGTGAAACCTGACCGTCTGCACAGAGTACCTGAATGCTGATAAATAGTGTTTACTACGTTTTAATCTAGTAGTGTGCTCAGGCATCTTGTGTTTAGTGCTGGAAATGATCATCTCGGCATGCTTGGTAGTGGATAGGTAAATTGCAGGAGTGCTGATCTACTTTGTGAAAGGTAATGTGAGAACCCCTTCAACTGTGGTTAGAGAAAAAGACTGCTGCTGACGTGGTATTTGTCACTGTCTCAAGGCAGACATGCCAGTAATAACTTGTTGAACCTGTGTGAATGGGGTGACTAACTGTGAGTCTTGAAATAAGGGGAAACGGTGAGGAATTAAGGTACTGTAATGTGTGTGGTGTTCTTTTTCTGAAGAAACGAGTGCTTTGCCTGCCTTGCTCAAGTAAGCAAGGAAAATAGCTGTGTGTACCAGACCCCTGTTCTGAGGGCACCTTGGTTATACTTCAGGGTTCGGCTTGCGGTCTAAGGCAAATGATTGAATTCTTGAGCTACCTCTGAAAGACACCTTATTTCCTGTTTAAAAACAGCTCTAGTAGGTAATACCTCTTACCTGAACTTGTTAATTTGTTCACTTAAAAATCGTGTCAGCTACAGCTTGATGTCAGTCGCAGTTAGGTATACAACAAGGAGTTCTGGGCAGAGGGCTTAGAGCCAAATAGTTTTTAATGTGAGATGTTTTAAGTGGAGAAGGCTTATTGTATCTCACAATAAAGATGAGGAAAGTTCTGGCTGCAGTAAAAGCTGACGTTTTTGCAGTGACAGAAATGGCAGCAAACGGGGCTTAGTTTTGCATCTGGGAAAATGAAAAGCAGAAGACAAACTTGCTTCCGTTTGCTATAAGAACAAGTTTAGTTCACCAACTCTTGAATGGATTTGGGAATAGATGGCACATCTCTGTTGTTCATCAACATAAGATACTTGTGAAGAACGTACAGAGTTCTGACTGCTTTCAAGGGTATCAGTGTTTTAGGTAGAAGGGTAAAATGCCAGTACTTCATTTAAAAGAATAGCCTTGGTGGTCATGATACATTTCTTGGGTAAGTCTCTGATGAGACTGTGTTGACTGGATCGTTTGTTTATTAAAGGAACGATATTTTTCAGTTTGGCTGGAAGAGGGTAAACTCTTTTCACAGATCAGTCTGCAAGAAGAATAGCATCTTTACTCAGGTGTAATGGAAGAGTTGTGCTTGAGCCTTTTCTAAACGGTTGTTCTCCTTGATCTTTGGGGTAAAAAGGAGCTTTGCTGCACTTCAAAATGCAGCCAGAGGTGCTGGGAATCTGCTTCTTGTTGACATTTTCATCATAGGTTATATGTTGAAGTGTTGTGTCTGACCTGTTAAGAGTACAAGTTAAACTTACTTACTGCCTCTGTCTTTGGAAACTTTGAAGCTCCAATGTCCCTGAAAACATCTCCAACTCCAGTGTGTGTGATATAAATATCTAGTATCTGCTGAGCTGAATGAAACTTACTACTTACTTACTGACTGGTTAGCATTTTTGGTATTAGCATTGTATTATAAGAAGGCAGATAACTACTGTGCTGGATACAGTCAAAAATGAGTAAATGTCTCTTGTTCTTATCAGGATTGGCCTTGTGGAATCTAAAATTCGTGTGCTGGTTGGAAACTTGGAGAGGAATGAATTTATATCTATTGCACATGTAAAGCCACAGTCTTTCCCTGGCAGCCGAGAACTTTGTAAACAGTGAGTTTCATTACTTTTCTGAACTAGAGTTTGGCCGATGTATTGTACCTTGTTTATATTCCTTCACCTCAGCTTACCTGTGAGAGATGTTCAGTTATGTAGCTACTGTTTTGTAGGTACGAGGTCTGGCGGGCAAGGTTCTGAGCATGTAGGATCTTTTTAAAGAAGGGAGAACTTGAGGGAGGAGTTCTCGGAGAACTTGAGTATGGGCTGACTCCAATCTTTAGCTGCTGCGTACAACTAAACTGTTTTGCTTAATCCCTTCTTGAGAGTAGATGCTAGCACCCAAATAACTGGCATCTGTGCATAAATGATAGATTTGTGACTCTGTCTTTTTAGGAGTGGATATGTGTCAATGTGGTTTCTTGGAATCGTGTTTAGGAAAGTGGAGAATGCAGAAAGTGATAACGTTGATTTAACGTGCGTTATACAGTCATTCAAGGATACAGGTAAGCCTCTATTTTGCTCTAGTCTCGTAGGGTTTCGATTTTTAATTCTAGTGCAAGTTGCTTCACAAAGTGAATTGTGCTTCCTTCTGGTATTAGCTATTAGCTATTTCTGTAGAGCGTGACACGTAGAAGATTAGCCTTAGAAACATACTATTTTGACACCTTGGCAATGTAAGTCCACCTTGAAACAGAAGTGTGTACTACAGCCTTATGTACCATATCCCATATGTGAAATAACAGTTCTGCAGATCATAGTGAACGATCAGAAATGAACTGCGATTCCTGAAGTGGACAGTCAGGTGTGAAGCCAGGAGAGAGATGCCCGTTTACTGGGTGTAGCTACACTTGTCAAAAGCAGTTGTCAATTACTGAACTTTGGAAGTGGGAATTAACTGTATCAGGCTCTAAAAGAAGTTGTGAATGCCTGCTGACAGTATTGTTTCCAAAATAACAGTTTCTGTACGATACCATCCCAGAACTTTGAAAGGCAGTGAGTGGTCACATTGTAATGACATGCAGTCTTGCACGTCAAGCTCCGTGTTCATCTTCCTTTATTCCTTTTGATAGATGCAGAAATAAAGTCATATCGCAAGCGTTGTTAGATAATGCTAGAATAAAGGGGCTTGGGGGGGAGCAGTCATTTGAAAGTACAGGTCTTTTCCAAAGTCGGTTTACTTCTTCCCAAGCTGACTGCTCTTGTGCCTTTCAGAAGTGCACGTGTGCTGTGAGGCTTGTGCCTTGCTATCGTAATGACAAACTAAGGAAATCGGGTTACTCTTCGGGAGTGACGAGTGTGTTTGGACAAAAAGTTCTAAGCAGTGGACTCCTTTAAACTCTTCATCAGTGCAAACAAACATTTCTCCATGGTACCAGCATGAGCTGTGTGTTGTGTTGCTCAGACAACATGAGTAAATGCAGAAAAAGCGGACCTTCTTTTTAGCTCATGCTTTGGGATATGAGACAAGCACAGAAAAAAGGCATCAAAACGCTTGTCTGAGTTTCAGGCCAGGTGGGGTGACTTCCTCAGACTTGCACTGTTACCCGAACCGATGCTTGTCTTGTACGTTACATCCAGTGGCACTGTGTTTGAATGTTGTGGCAAATGTAAATCATGTCAACAACTTTGACAAATACCCAATGCAAACATTCCCACTAAGCTACGACACTAAATTTCCTGTTAGTTTACAGCCAGGCTAACCACCTCAATGTGCTAAAGGAAGGTGTGAAGATTGAGGCAGCTCATGTGAAGAGAAAGCACCTCCACCATTTTTTGCCTGCAGAAACCTTACCGAAAAGAAAGAAGGTATATTAAAAATTGGGCTCTTCTGGCAATATTTTTTTTTTCCTTTAATAATTACTTGAAGACTTCATTATTTTGATGTTGTTGTTTCAGCAAAGCATGCCAGGTACTAGTCAAAATGCTGGTGGGCTTCAGCGCAAAAGGACTTCTTCAGCTGGAAGCTGTTTGGACAGTTCCAGAGACACGGGCTCCAGAACACCGGAAAATTCCTCTTCATCACATAAGATTGCTAAAGTGGACACCTCTCCACTGAGAGAGGTGGAGAGAGAAAGGTTAGCACCATAACCTTAAAGCTGTGAAGAAGCTGCTTTTTAACTGACTCGCGATGGGAATGAGGTCTGGGATTTCTTGTTTGAATCTGTGTTGTTCATAAGCACGTGGAGGGCTCTAATGGCTTCAGGAACAAAGCTGTCATCTCCTTTGGGCACGTGGGGGGAGGCAGGTTAAAGAAATCCTTGAAAAAATGAATTTAATATCCATGAAGACATGTCGGAAGAAAGGAGAAGTGGATACCGGAGGAATTATTTGGTCTTGAATGTAGATCTCCTTGGGTTAGTGTGTAACTTGAAGCCCGAGTGTTTTCCATGTAGGTAATTTTGTTCTTTCTAACAAAAAGTATGGTTAATGCCAAGCAGTATGATGTTCTAACGAAGTGCTGATCTTGATCACAGCAACACTAGAGCTGCTGCTGCCTTGGTGCAGCAGTATGACAACTCGGGCAGTAAAAGTGTGTGTCACTTCCTGGGAGGTCTGCTTGTTCATAAGCTACTTCAGCCCAGGAGGAATATGTAATCTTGAGAGTAATAGCCCAAGAGTACCAAATGTGTAATGCCTGCTGTGTTCAGACCATTTGGTACTGGAGGAGTGGCATTAAAACTAAAATAAAATGGGATGCCCGTATGGGTAGAGCAGATCCATTCATGGAAAGCAGTACAGAGTGCTGGAGGTACTAAGCTGGAAGACAGTGCAAGTACATAGAGACTGACTAAAGAAAACGCTGAAGTTTAAATTTGCGGTCTGAAGTTCAGCGGTCAAAATGAAGATCTCGTGCTAGATTGCCTGGGAGTTTGTTGTTTGGTAGAGCTGTGACAATGAGCTAAGAAGACAGACATTTGTCTTGCATGGGCTTTCTGGAAAGGAAATGTATAGTATTTTACAAACGAGCTTTTTATAACTCTAGCATCTGACTCTTACAGAAATGCTGCATACCAGAAATCTAACGGTGCTAACAAGAGAGAGAAGCTACCTCGTGTAGCTGAGCCATCAGTGTCTAAGGGACTCTCCATTCCTGTTACTGATTCAAGTATGTATTGACGTGGTGGGTGGAATGCAGTCTTTAATTTCACGGCTGAACTCTAGAAGCGCGGTGTCTCTTACAGAAGTGGAGGCTACAGTTGCAATAAGAACATTGGGACCTCCAGTTGGTAGCACCATTCCAGGACGTAACACAGTTTCTCAACCAGGAGGACGTTTTGTCCAAGGACAGCATGAATTAAGTGGGACTGGAATTACAGATCCTAAGAACAGTGCACCTAAACGACCTTATTCAGTGACCACTGAAGGACCTCATTCACCTCCATCAGAAGAACGCCCCAAAACACTAGCAGACGGAGAAAAGGTAAGGAAGGGGGGCTAGGCCAGGGAGGGTTTGAAGTAGAATTAATTCTTGATGTACAATGCATGACATAACTGAGAAGAAATGCATATATACATCCCCAATGGATTCAGGAATCTAAATTTAAGCATAATGCTAGTTTTACTAGGATGTAGGTGTGAGAAATTGTCTTGAACGGACTGTATAGCTATTAAACAATTTTTTTCCCCCGAGATCTGGCACTAGTGACTGGTTTTGGTCTGGTGGCAGGCTCTCTAAATACTACTGTACTTGTATATTACTGCACTGACCCATTGCTCAATGAACTGGAAGCAGTTCTTCATTCAGAAAAAAACGCAAATCTCAAAAGGAAGAGGACATGAATGTTATAAATGTAGACGTATGAGCTAATCTTGTTCTGGCAGATGATTTTCGAATGCCTCTTGATAGTTTTGCTGCTTTAGAAATCAGCAGCCTACTCAACAGGTTGTCCACTGCTGAAACGACCGTGTGGAGTTGCTTGTTAAATCTGGGTTTTGTGGGAGCTTTTGATTAATGCTTGATTTGTTTTCTTGCTATACATAACTCTCCTTAAACAGCTGTTTGTGTGGCTTGACCTCTGATTTGAGGCAAAGAACAACTAGAAAAAACTCCATTTTGACACTTGTAAAGAATCAGCTTGCAGAACTGTTACCTACTATTGAATACTTCAGGTACAGATTTCAAGGTTTGGGTAGTACGACTTCTTGCGAGGCTTGAGATTCCTGTGTGGTAAGGGTAGTGTTGTCTAAATGTTGTTTTAAGAATGGCCACTAACACAGTTAATGTGTTGACTGGAAGCTGTACTCAAATATGAAGGTAACTTCAGTATAGCAATTATTTTGAGTCTGTGTATTCTGTTCTTCTAGTTAACTGGCCAGGATTCAGCATTCAAAGGCGGCGGCAGTCCAGAAGATGTCAGCAGCAGATCTACAGACAATGTAATTAGGAAGGGGTTTTACTCAGTGGGCTAACTGAAAAGCTGAATGGACTCTGCTAGTGCCTAGACTACCTCACATCAGTACTCTACGCGTTTATTGATGTAAACAAAAATATGCTTTTTAGTTTAACTTCTTTCAGCCTTCATTTCCCAAATATGTTCTTGTAAGAGTTATCCCTATTAGTCTTTTTAAAAGTCTTGACTGTCACTAGCTGAAACAGCTTTGGAAAAAGCCACAAAAACCAAGCTGCCCTGTGACTTGGATTCAGAATGTAGGTAAACAGGTTAACTAGTTACTGCAACCACGTTGTGGTGTCAAGTGTGTCTGAACGTGCTTGTATTCATTTGTGCTTTCCTAGTGCATGTGCATATATTGTTCTTCTCCTAAACTATTTTCCCAGTTGGCACATACACTCCTGGGCATCTATCAGAATGGTGCTCAGCTTCCTCAGCTAGCAGCTGTCCCCTGCCTAACACGGCCACGCGCTACACAAGTATTGCCTCCCATGGAGGCCCATAAATAATTGTGGTATTGAAGACAACGCAGCAGAGGATGCTACCAAGGTATGGAGATGATAGACGTGTCCCATGCCGTTGTATCTGATTTTTGTCTTGAGACTGCTCCAGCATGAGACTTGAGGGCTTTTTTTGTTGTCGCTGGGTAGGAAAGCTAAACTCGGAACACACAGCTGAAGATGTACTTAAACATTGCAATAGCCAAGGCTGTTGTGGCACTGCTACCCACCTGCAAGGGAGAGTCTTGAAAGGAATTGGCATGCAGAGAGTGTTTTCAGATAAACCCTGAAAGCTGTTCTACGTGGTTACATGAAAACTTGTAGTAGTCTGAAGTTCCGGTTCTGTAAACTGGTAACACTGCTTACCCAGTTAAGTGCATGAGGGTTTTTTGAGGGGTGGGGAGAAATTCTGATCCCATGAAACAAATGTTGTGCTCTCTCTCTATTGTAACTTCTTTATAACTTGGTGTTTTTGTAAATGAAGTTGTATGTTTTTCCAGAGAATTTTCGTATGTACTGTAAAATACTGTCTTCCAAAAAGATTTTTTTTTTAATTATTATTAATTTTTTTTAATGCACGTGGGATCTGCTTAAAAACCCCAAACAAGTAAACCAAATGTAAGGCGGGCAGGGCAGTGCCAGAAAAAGTATGTTCTACAAAGTGATGATGTCATGGTAGAGTAAATTTGAGGAGACTAGGAACACTGCTTTCCTGCTTCTAGTATTTCCAGGTTTTGAATTAACACCCTCTGAATAGTGCAGCTTGCAAACTGCGCTGACAGCTGAAGTCCCATTTTGCTGTGCGGACAACAGATACCCCTGACTTCTTTTAAAATTAGTTGCTTGGCTTAAACCGCAATTCTGAGCTCTGATCATTTTAAGCATCCACCTCAAACCCTAGTGACAAGACCGAAGGGGCATGTAGCTACCTTGCACGGTCTTCATTCTCCAGCATTCCCCCTACTGCTGGTATTCCAGACTTGTGGAGAAAGCATGACCATGACCGTATACTTACCTTTTTTCCTTATTACCTCTGGCTTCCAGCTTGCTTCAAGTGCAATTCATCTCTTAGAAAATGTGCCTTAGTGGGTTTGAGAGGTCTTATTCCTCCTTCTCCCCTCGAAAAAAACCCAAAACTTAAGAGTGCAAGGCTTAGGTTTACTCACAGGTTAAAATTAAGAAAGAGAACCTATGTTACTTCAGTGGCTTTTAGCAGAGCTACACCCTGAGTTTATAAAATGGTTACCTTGGTTTTGTGACCTGGGTTAAAACCATGGTCTTTCAATACTGTCAAGTCTGTGTACTAGTTACAGTAGGTATACAACTTCAGCACTTGTGTAAATAAAACTCCATCGTTAATTTGAAGGAATTAAAGCTGAAGTAGGTGATAAGATAAACGGCAAAGCAACTATGAAAAGTGTTTTGTAATGGTCTACAAGCCTGTAATATTACCATGCTTTTAAACAAATTCTTCCACTTGACCTGTTAAAGGCTGTTGTGCCCTTAACCTCTAGTCAGCACATGCATTTCTGCAGCTGGTCTCAAACTAACCTAGCTAATTGATATCAAAGTATATGCCTGTACATGGATTTATTTTTTTTAACTCTTGCTTTGCAGAATTATCTTCTAATTGTGCTTTGTTGTTGTTGTTGTTGTTGTTTTTCCCCCCCTCACTCTTAGGGTGTTAAGAAGAAGTTTAGGAAGAAGTCAGGTTACTAGTTTCCTGGACTTGATCCAGCATGGGTCAGATTACACGCTTTATTTTAATGTACCCTGACTCAGCGCTTGGCCGCGTGCAGAGAGATGTTGCTGTTCTGGAGTTTCCCTGGCTATTGCAGAGGTTGGATGCTGCCCCAGCACTATGCAGATTAGATTACAGCTGTTTTAAATAAAGTTCAAACTGCACCAGTTCAACTGAAGTGTTTTCCTTTGTTTATGGAGCAAGTCTTCTGTCAAAGTGATTGAAAGGCAAGTTCCTCATGCATAAAGACTCCTCTCCCTACAATACTCAGAAGGAAGCAGCCCAAGCTAGAGACAGTATTGCCAAGCGTGGTTCCTGTCCTTTAGGGTGAATCCCTCCAGCAGGCTTTTCTATGCTCTGGGAAACATCTGCGGTTATAACTTTGCAGCTGCTGTTGGCTCTAGCAGTCCTGTCTGAATCTGGTCCAGCGCAGGTCACCAAGAGTCAGTGCTAGAAGCAGCGCTTCTTAGCTGTTAGCAATTGCATCATCACATCGCTTCCTGGCATAGTGTCTTATCACTGATCATCTGGGGACAGAGGTTTTTATTCATTTGCCAGATGGAGCTGGTAGTAGGGCAAGTTCTTTCTGGAATACCTGAAGGAGAGAAAAGCTGTATGTGGCCTTCTTTCTCATTTTTGTTTTTACTGAAAAGCGAAGCAATCGGTGCTAGCTTTGCAAGATCCTCAGGGTTATCGACAAACCCCAGGTAAGTAAATGCCTAAACTAAAACAAACCCTAGTAACAAATGCATTGTTTTCTCTTGCTTCTGCCACAATGCATCCCCCTAAGACCCTAAACCCAATACTGAATGTATTTAATTGTGATTGTGCTGAACACAAGATGACCAGAGCCAGAAAATACCTTGGACTTGAAGGTGAGGGAGGCTCCTTGATGCCAGACTTCCTGCAAACTTTGCTGTTTTCTGTCTGCTTTCTTAGCTGGTTGCTGTGTGTGTGGCTTGGAGGTCCAGCTGGAGGGGGTGAGGGATGCATGATCAGTCTCCTTAAAGAGGAGCAGCTCTGCGTTGAGATTGTGTACGGTTAGTAACTTTGAGCAAGACGTTCCATTGCAGGAATTAACGTCTCCTGTGGTTTTACTTGTTAGGTCTAAGCAAAGAAGTGGTTCATGTGAAGTCGCCTCCGCTTCTGCTACTGCAGTGGGTTGGTGTAACTTCTTGCTACTGCTTCTGCAACTGCAGAAACTAGAGAGAGCAAGTAATAGAGGGGTTGGGGGGTCCAGCCGCAGCCCCCTGCTTCCTGGCCAGCTCTGCTGTTGCTCTGCCTTTCGTCGAGTGCTGCGGGGCCAGGTTGGACTAAGCAGAGTCCAGTGGGGTGTTTTCCGAGAAGGAGGCGAGGGGTGGGCTGTTGAGCACTGCCTGCTGCCTCCTAGCATGCTGGTCAGCATGGACTCCCTCCCCTTCCCTGTGCCTGAGGGTTTCTTCAGCCACCATCTACCCCTGGGGTGCCCAGCTCCGAGCGTGGCCCGAGTATGACTACCTGTGGTTGGTAGTCGGTTTGTTTTGTGTTTCCAGGTTTTCTTCCTTGGAATCATGTTGTCCACAAAGAAATGTCATTATCCATCCCATTTCTAATTCAGTATCTACCGATCTAGTGTGACCCAGAGCCTGTGTGAAGGAGGAGCCGCCCCAAAGGATCCTGCAGCGACCTGTTTGTCCACAATCCTTTCTCCGAGTCCACTTCTGGAACTGCAGGGGCAGTGCTTGTGTGCAGAGTCCCGGAACAGCAGCACTGCCAGGGAGCCCCAGCGCCTGCTGTGTCCAGAGCTGCTCTTTCCACCGCCACACTCTCCTCCTGAGCCCTTCTGGTGTTGTAAGGCCGGAGTGCTCCAGCAGCTTGGCCACAGTTCTCCCGTGTGGCCATCCTGTGACAGCAGGCAGGGAAAGGCACTGGGCACTGCTGGGACAGAGCTCGCCATGCTCCAGAGCAGCATTTGCGTCATGGAAGGAGACCCCCTCAGGGCAGTGCCTTAAGGCTTAGGTCTTCTTCCAAAGTTTCTCTCAAGAACATGCAGGCTCTGGCCATGTCCACCAAAAATTACCCTGTCCCGTATTTTTAAGCTGCTTTTTAAGCTCCAGACTAGCTGAACGAGAAGATATCCACTGTACATTTAATTGAGAAAGATGTACGCAAGACGCACCAGCTGGGGACTGATGCTGCCAGCAGGTTCAGCACCCCAGGGGAAGAGGAGGGCAGCCACCCTCTCTGGCTGGAAGCCTGTCGGGGCTTCAGCGTTTCAGCTTTGGTGGCTCCAGGCTGCTGCGGAGCCGTAGTCCAGTCTCTAGGGCTGCAGGGACCCATGCCAGGGGCTGTGTGGAGGGAGCTGGGCAGGGGCAGGGCTGCAGGAGGTGATTGCAGGGCTCTGACCCCAAGCAGAGTGGCTGCAGCACTCGTGTTTGACCCCCAAACCTTGCCTCATCAGTGCCTTTACGGTAGCTGGAGATCCTCATACTTACACATGAGGAGTTGCAGGCGTGATCTGTACCAGCAGTGGCTTAGGAACCCGGACCGGGGCTAAGCCCCAGCAAGAGCCTTTGCACAGAGCTGTTGCTCTGCAGCTCCCGGGCTTGCCTCCCAAAACTCCTCATCCAGCAAAACCTCCCACACTTATGCGGAGCTTTGATTCTTGGGGCTCCGCTGTTCCTCTTGCTGATGCTAATGCCCTTGGCATCAGTTCCCATAATCACGGATTGCTATGTAAAATATTTATTGCAGGACTTATCCTTTTTAAAAAAAAAACAAACCAAACCCACTTTATTTACATAAATTACAAAATAAAATAATCACACTTTTGCTCACACTAAAAATCTACTCTTAAATTAAAACGCGGTTGGGCTCAGCACAGCAAGGAGCCACAGCAAGGTCGTTGCTAGCAGAGCCTTGTGCTCTTAACACAGCGTTCCATTTTTATAGCTCTCATTTTTATAGCTTAAACCATGATAGAGACAGAGTCACAGCAGCACAGAATGGATGCTGAAAGAGACCTCTAGAGATCATCCAGCCCACCTCGGCTGCTTGAGCAGGGCCAGCTGCAGCAGGCTGTGAGTCTGCTTCTCGAAGGTTCTATTGGCTGCGTTGCTCCCAGGTTGTGGAGCTCGCATGGGAAATGGGCAATGAAGAGGGATGAAGTTTCCAGGCACTTTCTGGCCGGTGCAGTGATTTTTATTTTTTTTTTCCTTCTGACTTTTTCTCCCCCCTTCCTGGTCTTGCAGCTGCCCAAGGCGCAGCCAGAGAAGTGGAGGAGGGTCCCTGCCTGGCCTGCAGCTCCCTCCCTCGCCATTCTTAGGGTGATTTGGGGTTATTTTGCTGTGTCAGTGAAGCAAAGCTGGGCTCTTGGGGGCTGAGGTCAGTGGGACCCGAGGAAGGCCGTGATGGTCTTGAGGCTTTGAAGGGCTGTGCACCGAGCCCTGTCCCCGCTGGAGGGGACGCTGGTGGTGTTCAAGACGAAGGCCTTGCAGCCCTTGTTGTCGTGTGTGCCCGTGTCCCCCCCAGCCCCCAAGGTCTGTCGTTGTCGCAGGGGCTCTGTGCTGCTTTCTGCGTGGGGCCGTGTTCGTGAGTCCTGCAGGGACCTGTCTGTCCTGGCTTCCCCACCAAAGGGCTGCTTCCCCTGGGGAAGGGGAACGGGGAGTTGTTCCCGTTCCCGTCCCCCCCCCACCATCGCCTGCCGCGCTGGTGGTGACTCAGGCCTGGGGGTGGCTGGGTTCCCCTCGGGGCTTGCTGGCTTGGATCTGGGGCTCGGCGGGGCTTTTGCACCTCTTGGGGGCTGTTTCCCGGTGCCCCCCGCACTCCCTCCCCGTCCCACACAGGCACGGAGCGGTTCTGGAGAAAGAGCTTTTAATGGGAAACACAAAAGAAAAGGTCCCATCCAAGCTGGTCTAACCCCTCCCTACCACCCTCCCCGGCCCCCCCTTCGACAAATACCCCCCCCTCCACTCCCACCCCCCATTCCCCCCATCTCCATCCCTCTCACCCCTGTCTAATCCCCCCCCCCCCACACACACCCTCACGTTGGCTGCCAGAGCCCTGCGCTTGCTGGGTGCCATTGGCAAGGAGCTCTGCGCCTGCCTCTTCCTCCACTTGCCGGCCGTGGCAGGTGGGGATGGTGGCAGGTCCATCCCCGCGTCCTGCCACGGCTCCTGGGGCTCCATCCCGCCGCCGTTGACTATTTTGAGGCTCAGCATGGTGTCGCTGAGCTCAGGGATGCAGTAGTCGGGGGTGAGCATCTCCTCAGGCAGCGAGAGCGAGCTGAAGTCGCGGTCTGGGGTGTCTGCGCTGGTGCCACCAGCGTCCTCGGGCACGGAGCTCCTGCTGGGAGCATCCTGGCTGACCCCCACTCCATCCAGGGAGCAACCGAAGAGCCTTAGGGCCTCTTCCAGGACCATCTCCTCGGACACTGCAAGGTCGCCTGCAGTGTCCCCAAGGGCTTCGTTGTTGGTGGCAGCGCAGGGGCTGGTGTGGACATCGCCGCCTGGGGGTGCCCCCACAGGGGTGGCCGTGCTGGGGATGTTGATCTGTGCCAGCTGCCCCTCGCTGTGCTGGTAGCCAGGGATGGACACTGGCAGCTCCAGAGGGTCTGGGGCCACCCCACTCCTCTGATTTTTGTAGGGTGTGAGGTATCATGGTTGGCCCTGGGGGGTCCCTGTGGCTGCCCAGGCCAGGGGGGCCCCGCAGCCCGTGGGACCCCACAGGGCAGCACCCGGCAGAGAAGTGGCGCCTTGGCCGAGCGTGGCGGTGGCCGGTGGAGGCAGGTCGGTGGTTGTCCACTGGATGCAGAAGACCCGGGGGTCGAAGAGGCAGCCACATGGAGCCCTCTGCAGACCTGTGTGGGTGAGGGGGAGCCGTGCTGGGCCGGGGGGACTCTCTGGGGGCACCCGCCAAGCCGGCCCCGATGGCCGACATCCCCCAGCTCTGGGCCAGGGGCGTGGGGAGCTTGTGGCCGGGGCGATCCCCACAGGGTGAGCTGCTGTGCTGGTGGGACGGGGTTGCAAATCGGGGAGGAGACTGGCATCTAGGAGGTGAAAGGGGAGAGGTGGCCCCAAATATTTGGGGAATTCTCTGCAGATGGGCTTTACTGGGCACGCGCCGCCCGGGCGAGGGCAAGGATGCTCACTGGGGCTTGCTGAACCCCCATGCGAAAAGTGCCGGGGGAACGGGTGTGATGGGGATGGCGAAGGTGCCAGAGCAGACTGGGGTGCCATACCTGCTGGTGGTGCCTGGGGGGCCCGGGCTGCAGGGAAGGGCTGCTCCCGCGTGGGCAGGCGGCACGGGTTGGCTGAGCCTAAGAGAATGAGACAGGAGCGATGGCCGGCGGTCTCCTCTGCTCTTGCCCCCCAAGAGCGTCCCTGGGCTGCAGGGGTTGGGGTCGGTCCCTACCTCAAGGGTAGAAGGTTTTGGGGAGCATGAATGGCTGGAAAAGCTGGGGCGCCAGGGGGCCCCAGGGCCCAGGCAGTGGGAGCTGCATTGGTGGCCGCGCCATGGTCCCTTCTGGCTGTTGGCTGCCAAGGACTCTTTGGCGTCTCCCCGGAAGGAATGCGGGGGCTCCCTGTGTTCTGCCCCACCCCCAAGAGCCTCCCCAGCTCCTCTTGGGGAGGGAAAGGGTTAAGGGAGGCTGGGGTGGCCCCGGGGCCTACAGGCGGCTCTCGGGGTCTGCGGGTACAAATGCTCTTGGCTTTCAACAGTATTTTTCCGGTGGGGGAAGAACAACAAGTTGATTCAGCTGAGCGAAGCGGGGACCAAGCTGCAGCCGCAGCCTCCTTGCGCCAGATGGCAAATGCGTTTGTGACCGTTGCCCACGCTTCTGTTCGCTGCGTTGACCGGAGCGAGGCAGAAATAGGAAAAAGGACCTCGAAGGCGCGAAGGAAGGTCACGCGGTGTCGCTCGGTGGCACGCTTTCCCACAGCCCTCGCTCCAGTAGTGCTGTCAGGTCTTTCAGTCTCCTGCTGGGAAAAGCAGCAGCTCTGGATCCCCCTGGGAGGGGGCAGCCCTTTCCCTGGGTGCATGACACCCCGGAGGAGACGCACCGCGTGCTCCCAGGAAAGGACTGGATTCTGCCCAACGTCCGGTGTCAGGGCGCTGGGGCTGTTTGCGCTCTACGGGATCCCAGGGATGGGGTTAGTACATCCCCTCCTCGTGCTTGGAGGATTCGGCGCTAGCAAGGACACCCCAAGGGTACCAAGGACACAGGCCTCTCGCTCCCGCTGTGTGAACAGTGTGTGGCCTGGGGGAGTCGGGACAACTGCCGTGAACCGGAGGCCAAAGATCTCTCCTGGCCTGTATCCTGGTAATCAAAGAGATTGTGCTCTGTTCGTGAGGCACCTCTGGCTGCAAGATTGTGCAAGGCCATGTGCTGCGTAACTTGTGGCAGGGACCGATGCTGGGGGCGTGAAGGCAAGCGCGCTTCTAAAAGCATAAAACTCCGTTTCATTTCAGAGCGCAGCTGAGCCACCCCGCTCCTCAAGACTCTGCCATCTGCACCGCTGTGGCTGGGACTGGGCAGTGCTGCACATCCCAAAGGCCACCGAGTCACACCCGTGTCCCTGCTGCTTTGCCGGGAGCTTCTGCGATGCGAGCGATGTTCTGGGGGGTGATCTCTTGGACTGCAGCTACTCCGTCCCTGACCGGCAGCTGGCCAGGAGGGTTGTGTCCCAGGTGGAATTCCACCTCTCTGACGAGAACCTGGCCAAGGATGCTTTCCTCCTGAAACATGTCCAGAAGAACAAGATGGGCTTCGTCAGCATCAAACCACTGCTGTCCTTCAAGAAGGTAGGCAGCGCGTTGCGTTGGCCAGCCGGGGTGGGAAGTAGGGGTAGGAATGCCTACTTTCTAAAACTCCAAAATGAGTCTTAGCGAGTTTCTTTGACCGGCTTTTCGGTATCATGGGTCCCCGTCCCCGAGTCCCTGCTGAGCGTCCCCCCCAGCAGACTGCTGCTGGCCTGAGAGCTGCTGCCCCTGGAGCAGGACGTGCTGCACAAGGACCCCTCGGCCCCCTCCTGGCCCGGCAGCAACTTCAAGCCCAGCAATTTCAGCAATGCCTTCACTGGATTGCTCCTCGCCGGCAAAGTCTTCCCTCCGCTCGGGACAGGCTTGGGCACAGGCAGCTGCTACGGCCTCTGCCCCAGCACTGAGAGCACTCGTGGCTGCGGCTGGGGGAGTGGGGTGGGTGCCTGGGCACCCTGGCCCAGCAGCCCCTCGCCAGATGCCAAACCTCTTGCCGGCAGTCCTCCGGCAGCGGCGTGGGTGCCTGAGCCCCTCGGCCTGCGGGATGCGGTGCTTTGCCTGCCCCACTGTTGTCCCAAAAGTGGGGTCGTTTACCCGGCGTGCAAAATGCCAATATAAATACAGAGCAGAGGTATTTTATTCCAGTTCATGTTTACGCAAAGATGGGGGCTAGGTGGTAATCCTCAACGCTAGCACCCCTCATGCCTAAAGGGGCAAGCAATTTATACAGTTCAGTTATACATATTCGATTTCCAAAGTTCTTCCCAAAACTATTGCCGGGAGTAGCTTATCTCGCACAGTTTCTATTGGGCTACAGTTTCCCTGCTTGGAATTAAAGGTCCAGTGTTCTTTTCTTCTACAGCGCATGCTCAAGGAGAGTGGGGGGGTAAGTCTTTTTGGTGTGGAATTGAGTTGGTGGTCATGATCTCCCCCTGCCACCTTTCTTTACCTTTCCTCCAGTTTGCGAAGATGCTTCTGACTTCATGCCTATTAGCAATTATTCAACTTTTTGGCGCCTCCTGGGGTAGGATGTTCCCTTCTTCTCAGTTTTTTAGTTCTTCTTCAGGGGCACAGTTGTTAGCAAGGCATGCGTTGATCATACAAAGGGGATCTTGTTTCACAAGAGCTTTGTGGCCTTTTTCGTGTGGCTTAAGTACATAATTTCTTAAGTACATCATTTCCCCCTGTGGTGGGTTGACCCTGGCTGGATGCCAGGTGCCCACCAAAGCCGTTCTATCACTCCCCCTCCTCAGCTGGACAGGGGAGAGAAAATATAACAAAGAGCTTGTGGGTCGAGATAAGGACAGGAGAGATCACTCACCAATTACCGTCACTGGCAAAAGAGACTCCGCTTGAGGAAAATTAACTCAATTTATTACAAATCAACCAGAGCAGGGTAATGAGAAATACAACCAAATCTCAGAGCACCTTCCCTCCACCCCTCCCTTCTTCCCAGGCACAACTTCATTCCCAGATTCCCTACCAACCCCCGCCAGTGGCACAGGGAGACGGTGAATGGGGTTTACGGTCAGTTCATCACACATTATTGTGATACTTGCCAAACCAACCAAGAAAGGTAAAACTGGAGCGCAGGGAGCAAATGCTTTTCTTTCACCTTAGGCCAACTGCTCGGACGCTCTCTATGCTGCCCTGCTGCAGAGGGCATCCCTCTTGTACCAGTAAGAGACATAAGAGTGAATTAAAGCCAGAACTCCAAACCAGACCAAAAACCCAGTCGTGATCAAGAAGAAAGTGGAGAATGCATCAAATATAACAGAAAATTATTTTGGACATTCCCAGTTTACATTTGGAAAAAAGAGAAGGAAAACAAAGAGGAGGAATTAGGTATTAAAAGAAGAGCACTGAATGATAAAGCAGTAGCAGTCCCTCTACCACTACAAACCCACACCCCCACACGCACGTACGCACACAGACTTAACACCACCAAACTCCCCTTGACTGTGACATTCCCCTCAGCTTGCTGGTCTAGAGATACTGAATGCCTGAAGCACACCAAGGATAACTGAAAACATCTGCATGGCTTTAATGGGAATCCTCCAACTGAAACAAAGCGCCTTCTCCCTCTGTCTGCGTTGGCACATCCCCGAGTCACGCTCTCACTCCTCTCCTTCAAAGTCAAGATTCCTAAACGTGAAAAGCGGGAGTGGGGAAAGGTGAAGGGAAGAGAAAAAGAGGGAGAGCATCATCAGTGGAAGACCTGCCAGCTGCTGCTGATTCAGCCCTGTTCGGGGGACCACCCCAGCAGAGAGGAGCTGGTTTGCATGCCACAGACCTCCCTGCCTGTTCCCAGGGACAGGCCATTTGCTCAGCCTTGCCGGCCAAAGCGTGGGAAAAGCGTAGGTGTGCGCCGTCGCTTGCAGAGGAGCACGGTCACGTTCACGTGCAATCCTTTACCTTTTTCCTCCCTGGATTCAAAGGGTTTCTGTCTTCAAAGTGAGAGCCTTCCATACGGTCATTTGTGACATTTCATCCAGGATAACAATCTCAGAAGGATCAGTCCTGCAATAAATATTTTACATAACAATCCGTGATTATGGGAACTGATGCCACCAAGGGCATTAGCATCAGCAAGAGGAACAGCGGAGCCCCGAGAATCAAAGCTCTGCATAAGTGTGGGAGGTTTTGCTGGATGAGGAGTTTTGGGAGGCAAGCCCGGGAGCTGCAGAGCAACAGCTCTGTGCAAAGGCTCTTGCTGGGGCTTAGCCCCGGTCCGGGTTCCTAAGCCACTGCTGGTACAGATCACGCCTGCAACTCCTCATGTGTTAAGTATGAGGATCTCCAGCTACCGTAAAAGCACTGATGAGGCAAGGTTTGGGGGTCAAACGCGAGTGCTGCAGCCACTCTGCTTGCGGTCAGAGCCTTGCAATCACTTCCTGCAGCCCTGCCCCCAAATTTGATTTTCCCACCAAGCTGCCTGCTGGTTTCTGTGGGATGCCCCACAAAGAGGCAAGTGGAGAAAACTCTGCCAAACACCTTCAAGCTAATCTTGCCGGGGTTCCTGGCGCTTGGTGGAGCTTTACCTGTCACTGCTTTGCTTTGGGATATCCACGTCACTGGTCTTCCCCACGTTCAGCTGAACTGAACTTGCAGCAGCAGCAGCTTCCATGGCCCTCCTGGACTCCTGATGTAAAAAAGGGACAAATCACGTTCTCTGTCTTTGATCAAAGTGGAGATAAGCTGAATGCCCAGCACAAACTTAGCAGTCTGCCCTCCGCTTCTGCCCCTTGGCAGCTATAGGTATTAGTGCAGCAGGGGAGAAACCGTTCACTCCAAAGATTTCGGGGCAGGGGGACTGTGTGTTCAAAACACGATTATGAGCAAGTCTTGCCAGCAGCAGCAGCCGCAGCAGCATCTAATAATAATCATCATAATGATAATGACCTTTGTGAAAAATGACTCGTTTTAAAAATTACACCTGTATTCAAGCGTTCAGCTCACTGCTACTTGAGGAAACAAAGGTTACAAAAGTTACAGGCTATTGGGATCTATTTCGATTGAGTGCTGATCTTCCCCCAACATTTCCAGACAAGCTGTAAGAGAAACAGGCAATCTCACAGACACACGGAGATGTCCAGCCCCGAGGACACAGCAAGCCTTACCTCTTCTTCTTCTCCAGCTTCATTTCTGGCATCGTCCAACTTCTTCTTCCTTTCTGGCATAAGGTCATCCAGAAAGCTGAGCTCTCGCTTTGAGAAGCAGAAATCCATCGCTTTCCGGACAAATACGAGAGCCAAAACCTTCACGAATAAGAGGGAAGATGCGGTGAGCTCAGAGACGATGCCACCTCTCACTCCAACGCTGCAAACACCCCGCTGCCGAGCGGTGGCAGCTCTTACCATCATGGGAAAGATGATGGCGGCACGGGACACCTTGATGGTCCAGAGCAGGACGAGGCAGGTCAGCTGGATCGCCGTGAAGAAATGCACCTTTCGCAAGGGCACGTGCCGCAGGTAGATGAAATCCGGCTGGTGCTTCGCTGGCATCCAAAACAGCTTCAAGCGATCAAAGAACTGCGAAATAAAAGGGAAAGGTTGCCACCTTGGGACTGCGGCAAGTTGCTGGCCCTCTCGAGACGTGGAGGCACTTTGCAGCATCTCGCTTGCCGTCAGAAATCCTGGATCCCACTGCATTCCTCCTGGGAGCAGCACCCATTTTCCCTTCGCTCCATCTAGCAACCGGCTTGCCCCTGAGAGCTGCCCACCAAACGGCAACTATGCCATGCCATTCCATTATTAGCATTTCTCGGCCCACTGAATCCCCCCATGAGGATTTCCACCAGTGGTAGAAACTGCCTTCCCTTTGCACCAAATTCCCCCGCTTTTCACGTAACCAAACACTGACCTGCCCTAAACCCTGCAACAGAGAGCGCTGAACTTGCCTGGTCCTCCCATACCTCCTGTGCCTCCACCAATCTTTTTCTTACACAAAAGAGTTTCATTGCTTGCTCTGCGAGAAGTTTTTCCCATGCCACTGCTTTTTTCCCTGCTGCTACAGAGACAAAATACCAGGGAGCCGACATGCTGCACGCTGTAAAAGAATTCCTCTGAGCGACGACACACCCATGTAGAGAAAGACGCCATAAAGCACAGGCATTGGTATAAACTGGGGGGGGGGGAAGAAAAAAAAAAAGAAAGAATGCAATCGTTTCTTTTTCTGTATTGCATTTTCAGTATTACCACCCTCTTCCACAGGCACTGCCTAAAATTGCTTGAAGCTTTCCAGCTTCCATTCAGGCTTAGAGATGGGTCAGATATTAACCATTGTTTTGCCATTTTGTGCACACGAGTGAGCTAAGGCTCTGCTTTAGGCTGAACTTGGGAGTTATCTCTCCTCAGAATAATCCTATTTTCCAGAAAGGTTGGAGGAAAATAGGCAATTTCACCCGTGCTACCCTATGCCGCATTCTCTGGCGGTAGAAGAAACACTTCTGCCTATTCTTGGGGCAACAGGCAAAGGCCACAGGCCTCCTTTTAGCCTAGAGACGAGATTACTTTGTGGGAGGAACGTGCAAGGAAGCCCACAGGGATGACCTCAGTGTGTTTAGCTCCTGGGAACGGCTGCTCCGCGGCATTTGGGGAGCAAATTGCAGCCACTAAAGGGCTGCCTGTTTGAAACAGAGCAGATGTGCTCGTCTGAATATGCTCAACTGTAACCCATAAACATGGGTGGGCCTGAAAGACACCCAAAAATTCAAGCAGTTGCGTTGCTTGCTCGCCTCGAGCACACCAAACGGGGGCCTGAAGGGCTGCAAAACCTGACCGAGGCTGGTTCCCACCGTTGGTCAAGCCCCAAGGGTTGGGACCACCTCCTCCTCCTCCGCTCCACAACTAACTACTCAGGCCTGCAGAGAGGGGACTGTTTTTCTGTAACCTCCAACAAGCTCACGGTTGTTGGGTGGTTTGCATTTTCCTCTCACCTTTAACACAGAAGTGAAGAAGACAGAGCAGCCCATGAGCACAAAGATCAGCAAGCCAGTGACTCTCTGCTCTCGTATCCCCAGAAACTTGGGTTGTTCTCCTGGAGCTGAGCAGTCAGACTCTACTTTGAGGCTATTCACGTGGGTGATGGACAGGACGGTCGCAGCCACAAACCAGGGCAGCCCCATCACAGAGCACACCCCGAGCATCACGGCCACCACAAAAAGGTCCAGGTGGTACCCGCATCCTTTCTGCAGGCAGGAAAACAAGAAACAGAGCATCCCATAGCACAAGAGCAAGGATAACGTCGCAAGTCAGACTCAAACCCTGCTCGAGCACAAGTCAACTTCTTCAGAATTCAAAACAAGAAATGGAAACAAGCAAGGGTGTATGCAGGCTTTGCACAAGCACCTGGCATGAAAATCTGGCAGGAGTTCAGACACAATGGATATGCAGAGCTTGTGCATTAAATACTTCTCCAAAAAACAACAAGCCACAACCCAAAAGCACCAAACCATTTTTTCCACTCACAAAGAAAACTGTACCACTTGCAAGGAAGGTGTGACTCTGAGTTATCCCTGGCAGCGCATCAAAACAATTCATTCCCCACACCTGCTGCTGCTGCCATTTTAAAACAAAAACGCAGTTCTCTATTGCTCCAAGATTAATTTGCTCCCCCAAAAGGTTGCTCATCTATACTGCCCTGTCACTTGCTCCCTGCATCATCGTTAATCCAGGAGAGCATCCTGCCACGCAGCCTGACCTTGTCCCAAACCAATGCCTTCAGAAAGCATCGGGAATAAGAGCTTCTCCCCAGACCTGCAGCCCAGAAGGGGCTGGGGTCATCTCTCGCAGGCCCTTACCTTCAGCTTGTGCTCCTTCCTGTTCACAATAACGGCACTGATCTGCTGGTCCATGAATATCAAGATGGTGCAGAGCAGAGCTGGGACGAGCGCAGCCAACACCATCCACCAAGGGTTGGGTCCTATGGGGTTGATGAACCACCCGCGGTCGTCTCTGGTAGGCTGCAACAAAGCCCACACATCAGCATCGTCTCCCAGCCCAGGCACTCCACTGGCTTTCATTTTCCCCTCCCTCCTTGTGTCAGAGCACCTCCCAGCCCTGGCTTCATGTCCCCCTCTCCCGGGGGCTTCAGCAGTGCCAGTCTCCTCCTTGCAAGCAGCTCTAGATACTTCCCCTGTAGGTATCTAGTTTTGGGGCCATCTTCTCATTTCCAGGAGGAAGCAAGGCACTTGGAGGTGGAAGAGGAGATGGTCACACCACCAGCATCTCCTCCAGACTCAGCCCTGCCCTGCCCCGGCATCACCTTGTGGCACCCCCACGTGCCAAAACACCCCGTTACCTTGAACGCATGGGGGACCTGGAGCTTCGGCAATGGGATCCCAACCACAAAGTCAAGGAGCACCATGATGACGATGGTGAGGAAAACAGCAAAGTCGCTCACTGTGGACCGTACCTGGGGCGAGAAACCAGAGGTGAGAGGGGCATGGCAAACAGGGCCGTAAGGTGAGATGCAAGAGTTGCAGACATCCACAACATTAAGGCTGCTTAACCAAATCCCACCACCCCTCTGAGCACATGCAGCCTGATCCCTTGCTTAGATACTGCTGCTGTGTTTGTCCCTGTGAGATCTGGGGTCAGACAATAAAAAAAAGCTTAACTAGGCCAACAAGGGTTGGTTTAAGTCAAAATCTAAAAATAATAATAATAATAATATTAAAAATAAGAAAACACATGTCTGCCACTACAGCTACACTCACAGCTACAATGGCAACAAGGCACTGAGGCATCCTTTAGTCCTCAAAAGGAAGCTCCTCATTCGAATCTACTTTCCACTCGAGCACATAATGCGCAGAAGGTAGGGGAAAAAAAACAAACCGAAACCCCCAACCCCCAAAACTTTGGGAAACCTGACTTCCTACTACCTGAGGAGAAGAAAAAAAATAAAAAAAAATCAAACCCCAAAAATCTTCAATCTGGGGCAGGTCACGAGGCAGGTGGGAAACGCTACGATGATTTTGCACTCATGGAAATGAGTGTGGGACATCCAAGCTCTTGGAGAGCTTGGCCTGCAAGGCCAACGTTTCCCAGCTTGACCAAGGCAGGGCAAATACTGCTTAGTGCTCCAGGAAAGCCATTTTGGGAAACGAGTGCGGAGATGGACACTGGCCACCTCCTTCTACTTACTCTGGTTGGAAAGTAGCGGCTGGTTTTAAACTTCTTCAAGAAGCTTGACAGGGCAAAGGTGGCGAAGAAGAGGATGCAGCACCAGAAGAATACATCAGGGGTGTAGGGGCCGTCGCGTCCACAGGCAGGTCCTTGAAACTCCCCACGCAAATACGGACATTTCTGGAGAAACAGAGCGTCAGGACACAAAGGCAGTGCGCGTGCGGCAGGGAAACCTCGCATAGCTAGGGGGTTTTGAGGATCTTGGTCCAAGATCCACGACCCTGTAACTGCTCCTGCCAATGGAGATTTATATTTAATGAGCAGCAGCAGCTGAACAAGTGACACATCGAACTACACAGCGGAGAAATGAGATGTGAGGAGACACCATACGCTAGTAACACATTACAAGAAACACTCATCCAGGTGACACTCTTCCATCAGTTGCTTGCATTCATAGCACTGTGTTTCCTTAACTGCATCTGGCTTCAGTCCTCACATCTTCCCGCAAAAAACAACATGCCAGGCTCTCCCAACCCTGTGAAGAAAACCTCATCAGCTTTCCTAACTAAAAAGTAATTCTTTTAAAAATTATTTTTAAACCTGAAAAGGACTAGGATTCACAGGACTAGCATCATTACATTCACTTCACAGTCCTCCTCAAAATGGGAGAACAAAAGATAATTGACATGACAAACGCCACAGTTACAGACGTTCCTTCCTGGGGGTGCAGTTCGCACACCTAGGAGCTCATGCATGCACGAATGGGTGACGCCAGGCAGCAGCCTTCTTACGTGCCTCTGACCTCAGGAAGAAACAGATAGCATGAATACTTTTACTCCATTTGCATCCTGAGGACCAGAGATGAAGCCCAAGATTTGCCTAGATGACACAGTCAGTTCCTTTAAGGGATGAAATTGTTCGTTTGAGTTTGGCTTCAAGGACTCCCACAGCTGGCGATTAACTAAGAGGTATGCTACAGCGAGGAGCCCGACACACAGACTGCAGGACAACTCATCACGCCAGGCCTCTGAGCTTGCAGTTCTCCGCAGGGCCCGGTGCTGCCTGAGCAGGTGGATGGACTTCTGTATTGGTTTTGTTTGGCAAGGTTTTGGTAGTGGGGGGGGGGGGGGTTACAGGGGTGGCTTCTGTAAGAAGCTGCTGGAAGCTTCCCCTGTGTTCGAGAGAGAGCGAGCCCATACTAGCTGGCTCTAAGACGGACCCGCCGCCGGCCAAGGCCGAGCCAATCAGTGATAGTGGTAACGCCTCTGTGATAACATTTTTAAGAAGGAAAAAAAGTTGGGACGGAGAGAAACTGCCGCCGGAGTGAGGAGTGAGAACATGTAAGAGAAACAAGACTGCGGACACCAGGGTCAGTGAAGAAGGAGGGGGAGGAGATGCTCCAGGCGCCGGAGCGAAGATTCCCCTGCAGCCCGTGGTGAAGACCCTGGTGAGGCAGGCTGTCCCCCTGCAGTCCAGGGAGGTCCACGGTGGAGCAGATCTCCACCTGTAGCCCGTGGAGGACCCCACACCGGAGCAGGTGGGTTCCCGAAGGAGGCTGTGACCCCGTGGGAACCCCGCGCTGGAGCAGGTTCCTGGCAGGACCTGCGGATCTGTGGAGAGAGGAGCCCACGGAGCAGGCTTTCTGGCAGGACTTGTGACCCCGTGGGGGACCCGCGCTGGAGCAGTGTGCTCCTGAAGGACTGCACACCGTGGAATGGACCCATGCTGGAGCAGTTCGTGAAGAACTGCAGCCCGTGGGAATGGCCCACGTTGGAGGAGTTCGTGGAGGACTGTCTCCCGTGGGTGGGACCCCACGCTGGAGCAGGGGAAGAGTGTGATCAGCCCTCGTCCTGAGGAGGTGAAGCGGCAGAAAATAACGTGTGATGACCATAAACCCCATCCCTGTCCCTCTGTGCCGCTGGGGGGGCTTGGTGGTGAAATCCGGGAGGGTAGTTGTGCCCGGGAAGAACGGAGGGGTGGTGGGAAGGTGTTCTGAGATTTCATTTTACTTCTCATTACCATGCTCTGGTTGATTTGTAATAAATTGAGTTAATTTTGCAAATTGAGTCTGTTTTGCCCGTGACGGTAATAGTGAATGATCTCTCCTGTCCTTATCTCGACCCGCGAGCCTTTTGTTATATTTTCTCTCCCCTATCCAGCTGAGGATGGGGGAGTGATAGAACGGCTTTGGTGGGCACCTGGTGTTCAGCCAGGGTTAACCCATCACAACTTCCCAGTTCCAGAAATACAAGCTCGTGAATCAAACCCTCCTCAAGCACGCAGGCAAAACTGGCTGCGCTTTAGCGAAGCAAACCAACAACGAGGCTTCCTTTGTTTGGGTGCCTCCTGTCTGACGATGCTCTGGGCTACTTTCTCTTCCTGGCAGCAACAGGAATAAGTTGCTCTCATACCTACCAGCTTCTGACAGAGAAAGAGGATGATCTCGTTCTTGCCTGCTAGGACCAGGGGTGGCAATAACGCAGTCTGCTGAGACTGGAAGGGGATGCCTTGGAGGCGGAAACACGCGGGTGTTCATTACTCCTGGGCACTCGGAATCACGGGAGGAGATGATGCCGAAAGGCCTGATCCGATTCACAAACTGACGCACCTTAGGACTGAAAAGGCTTCTCCTTCCACTAACTTACTTTTCTCTGCAACAACAGCCTCAGGAGAGTAACTTCTCCGTAACCCTTTACACTACAGCAACTACAATACTTAATCCTAATGTACCTTACAAGAAAACTACTGCGGTCTTCTCTACTAGAGGGCCAACACTGCTGCGCCTGTAAGGAGCGCTTTACATTTTATTAACCTTTTGAAACAACGCACTAGCTTTCCTTGCAATCGCATTACGTGGGCTTCCTGGGACTTTATATATGCACGTTCGTTTTCTCTGGCTAAATCAGATTTGGAACGCAGGGGTGGCCATCTGAAAACACTGCAAAACATTCTTTTTACATACATCAGTTCTCTGGTGAAGGCAACAACTGAGGAGGATCTTCAGCTAATGTAAAACTGCGAAGCTCAGAGGAGTCGTACTCCAGCTAAAGATCTGCGCACTACTAGGCAGGAATGTCAAATTAAGCAATGCCCAACAGATACAAGTCATTGGACCTTTTCTTTTACAAGTAGGAAAGAAAGGGTACACAGAAAGATAGTGGTCTGTAGAAAATGCATGTAAATCATCAAGATTTCCAAGGATTACTCGAATCGCTTCCTGGAGAGGCCAAAACAAGAAAGGAAGGAAGAATATTAACAAGATAGCCACAATCCCACTGCCAAGTACAGTTTTCAGGCTTGGGAAAAAAAAAATAACATTACAGTTTGCAGGAGTCATGGAAGAGCAGGTTCCAGATATTTTGCTTTTCCTCCTCCCCTTCTTCCCCCTGCTCCCTCCCATCACCTTAGAGCACGCTGCCCTAACAGATTCACAGAAACTGAAGTGAACGAATATCTTAACCCTGAATTAACATAGAAGCAATACTATGGAGAGTGGAGGTGTGCTTTTAAATTTAACAAGTTCTACATTTAAGAAGCCTCCTCCTTGCCAGCACAACACATGCAAGTATTGACCTGTTTCAAAAATAAACATATTCCCCTTTTTTGGAATATTGACCCAATTCAGTTACAAAGGAACTGTAATTCAGCCCCAACAAACTCCTGCTTTATAAACGGGAAACTTTTTCTAGGAATACCTTTTGTTGGGAAGTGGCTTGCTGAAAAAGGACATGGGCCTGTGGAAAAGTTGTGCGAGCAGAGTTCTGTGTGAAAGAATGTCAGTTTGAGCAACAAGACTAGGCCTTGGCTGAAAATAGCTGGCTTTACTGATATTGGGAGAAAAACAACAGCTGGTCTCGCTGTTATCAGGAGAAAGACAGGGACGGTGTGACCTTGGCATAACTTCACAAGTAACTTTTGAAGAAGTTCTCATGAGAAAGTTACTGAACACGCGTAGCTGCCAACCACAAGTGGGTGTGTTTTAGTAATGAATAAACATTAGCAATGTACCAATCATATTAGGACTAGTAGGCATAATTATCGCAAACTGTATAAATATGAGCTATCCGTGCAAATAAAGTTGAATCACTTCTATCACTCATATTGGGTCGACTTATGTGCATTCCTCCGCCGCTCCAACAAATGGCGCCCGAACGGGGACCGAAGAAAGGGGAATTGGAGCGACGGACACTGAGAAGCACCGGTAGCAGCGACCGGGGGGCAAAAGATTAACCGAACGCTGATCGTCTTGGTTGGTGTGTTAACTCTCGTGCCTGGACCGTCCAAAAGGGGTTCGCCGTCAGTGAGGGCTACTGGAAAAAGGCTGCAAAGACTTTTTAACCGAGGTGCCTTAATCAAGGTAGCACCCAGGAGTATCAAGAAGCCGGCCGGCAATGGATCAAGAGGTAGCCCTAAAATTATTACAGTGCTTTTTAGAAAAGCGGGGAGTAAACTGCATTAAGCAAATTTCGGGGTTAGTCACGCTGGGTCGCGTTAAGGGATGCTTTAAGAATCCGGATTTATTATTTAAGGAGAGTGAATGGCGTAGATTAGGAGACGTATTATGGGATATGGTAACTGATGATGATAAATCAGCTAAAAAACTAATGAAGCAAGGACAGAAACCTTTCAATTAGTGTGGGTACAGCTTTTGAGCTTAGTACCTGGAATGCTATCGGAACCTCCCTATGGGATGAAATTAGTGACGGGTCTAAAGAAGTTAAAGATCTTGTAACTTTACAGAAATTGATTAAGACAACTCTGTAAGAAATGAAAGCAGATCGTAAAGCGTCTGCGTCTGCTTTTGCTGCTCTCTCTCTCCAACCGCAAGCGAAAGGGAAAAGCGGGGAGAAAAACATAATGCAGCGAGAGAGACTTTTTGGAGCTTGTTCGCCTACTCTCGTGCCCTTGACTTCTGCTCCACTCCCTGGGACTGCCGATATTAATCAGCCATCCGACAGTTCCCAAGCCTCCCTAACCGTCCTTCCTCCCGATTAAAGGAAACCCTACAGAATCAGGGAGTGAGTAAAAATCTGCCTACGAAAAACCAGCCCTCAGATACCACCGTTCAACATGAACAAATTATACCTAGCATACACCCTGATTCAAATAATGCAAACAAGGACTTGGCTACTCTAATAATAGAACAAAAAGAGACAATGTTAGAATTGTTAAAGGAAATGGGGAAAAGAGACGGGGAAACCAACCGCACCCGTGACAGACGCGGAGCCGCCTGTAATAGCCGCTGCAGAAGAAAGGCAGAGACATTGGAGGGGTGTAATAACAGATGCCATTATAGAAGGGACTATGCTCTAAGCATTCCCAGTTATTGCATCAAATGGACAGAAAAAATGGGAGGTGTTTGACTGGAAGGTCATTGAGAAATTAAGGAATGCTGTGAGTCAGTACGGAATCAAATCTGCGTTAACTCACCAAATACTGCAATTCATTTTTTCTGCTGACACGCTGATACCTCAAGATATTAAACAGCTAGCACAGTTGATTTTGACACCCGCCCGAATGTTAGTGTTTTTCTGGCAGTGGGAGAAGCTCTGTGATAGGGAACAAGCAACATCACGACAACAAACAGATCCACTATGGGGAGTAACCATGCAGATGCTGATGGGTACTGGACCCTTCGCATCAGGGAACGCTCAGTTACAATGTGTCACTGAGGTTCATCATCTATCACAGATCTTAGCGTATCAAGCTTTTCTTACCGTACCAGACAATATGTACAGCCATGCTTTTACCCAGGTGAAACAGGAGAATACAATTTATGACCACCCTGACATGAACGAGGGCATGAAAGAAAACACGTTCAAAATACTCGCTTTTGAAAATGCTACTGAAAAGACACGCAAAGCATTGTGTAATTTGCCGAAAAATGCAGACATCGTTGATATGATAGAATACACGGATCGATCAGTGGACTCACAGAAAGTAGCCTATGCTGCCACAGCTCTCCAAGGAGCTACAAAGAAACACAAGGCCAGTAAGACACCCTTGGTCAAGTGTTCTAACTGTGGCAAACGTGGACACATTAGGAGCAAATGTACAGGTACTGTTAACAGTAAGTGCTGCAACAAGTGTAAGAAAGATAACCATACCACCAAGAATACAGGAAGAAGGGAAACTTTACACCGACTGCGAAGGCCCCTCGCGCGACGACACGAATGCAAGGGGCTTGAGCTGCCAGCCCTCAGGCAGCCTCGCAACCACCAGATCCGCCACCGCAGGAAGCTCCAGAGTGGATGTGGAAACCGCAGTCAACATAAAGGGACCATTGGGGTTTGGACTTAGTGCATTTTTAATGGGGCAATCTTCAACAGCTCTAGAAGGAATTCTGGTGCTCCCAGGGCTTATTGATGCAGATTATTGTGGGACTGTGAAAATTATGATTCATGTTTTAATCCCTCCTGTTTCTATTCCTAAAGGTACCAGAATAGCACAATTAGTTCCATTCAGGTCGTGTGTTCCGAACCCAGGTGAAGTACAACGTGGAGATGGTGGATTCGGCTCCACAGGGAAACCGCAGGTATACTTTGCCATGGACACAACAAGAGGTAAACCAGAAAAGGTAGTGCAATTGGAAGGGCCCGATGGAGTTGTTGTCAAGAAACCGATGACAATCAATACAGGTGCTGATGTTATGATTATTTCACAATGCATTTGGCCTCCATCATGGCCATCGATCAATCCAAACTTTGGTATTGCAGGGATAGGGGGCACACAAGCCACCTTAGTAAGTCAGCTACCAATTACATTTGTGTTCCCTGATGGTGAACACATTACGACATGTCCGTATGTCATGACTACCCCAACTGAATTGTTTGGCCTCGTAGGCCATGATTTATTGAGCCAAATGAAGGCAATGTTAGTGACGCATCCTTTTTAGGAGCGGTCACTGAGGGGTAGCCGATTCTGAAAATTAACTGGAAAACAGATGAACCTGTTTGGATTGATCAGTAGCTGCTAAATTCTGAAAGGCTACTAAAAATACAAGGGTTAGTTGAGGACCAGTTGAGAGCGGGACAAGTTGTTCCTTCTACTAGTCCATGGAATACATCAATATTTACCATTCCCAAGAAAAGTGGGAAGCGGAGACTGTTACATGATCTCAGAGCTGTGAATGTGGTGATGCACAGTATGGGAGCCCTGCAGCCAGGTTTGCCATCTCCAGTTATGCTTCCAGAAGAATGGGATTTGTTAATTATAAATCTAAAAGATTGCACCCAGATGGCGCTGAACGGTTCGCCTTTTCGGTACCATCGATTAACAAGGCAGAACCCTATAAGAGATACCATTGGGTCGTGTTACCGCAATGAATGCGCAATTCCCCCACGATGCGTCAGGTGTATGTGGCCTGGGCATCAGAGCCTGTAAGAAAGCAGTTACCTCAGTAACTTGCCACAGGATGAGATTTTAACTCAATTGCAGGACATCTTAAGCCATCGCGGAGTAATAATCACTCCTGAAAAGGTGCAAAAGGCAGCACCTTGGAAGTATTTGGGGTGGCACATAAATGCTAGCAATGTTAAACCTCAGAAGGTTCAAATAACATGAGAAATTTCAATGTTACATGATGTCCAGAAGCTTGTGGGAGATATCCAGTGGGTGCGGAATCTTTGCGGTATCACTAATGGCAATATGACCCCTCTGGTAGAACTCTTGGGTATGAGAACACTGTGCAGATGAGAAACGGGAAATGACAGAGTTGACCAATTGGTTGCAGCGCCACGGGAGCCTCCTCCAGGGAATCGTTTTCAACAAAGCACGGCAATCGCATGCGTTCTTGCACCAACCCGCTAGGATGTTAGCAAAGCAATTTGACTTACCACTTACTGATGCCCAAGGTATCGTTAAAGCACGCCCTGATTGTCAAAAGGAAGGGCTCGGCTTGGGCTGTGGGGTTAACCGACGAGGTCTTTTGCCATTGCAGTTGTGGCAAATGGATTTCACCCATGTCATGTGGTTTGGTGCAAAGCGTTCTGTGCATGTGTGTATTGATACCTATCCTGCTGCCATGTGGGCCACGGCACGAACTGGAGAAAAGGCCTTACATATTGAATGACATCTTCACGCTTCTTTTGCAGTACTGGGTGTGCCTCAAGAAATTAAGATGGACAACGGCCCAGCCTATGGTTCTACACGATTTGCTCGATTTTGTAATTTGTGGGGAATTCACCACGGTACCGGTATTCCACATCTTCCCACAGGACAGGCTATTGTCGAATGGGCCAACCAAACCCTAAAAGAACATGCTGCAAAAACAAAAGGGGGGAACCCAGGGCTTACTCCCAGAGGAACGATTGGCCAAAGCCTTATTTGTGCTAAATTATCTTAGATTGACAGGTGATCACAAAGACCCACCAATGGTAGTGCATCATGTTCTTTTACAGGCAGAAAGGACGCAACAAAGTACAGGAATCATGGTAATGTCTAAGGACCCAGAATCCAGGAAATGGTGCAGATCAGCAGAAGTAAAACTTACTGGGAGATCCTGGCTAAGTGGGACAAGCCATGGCTTCGCACTGATGCTGGACCCGGAATTGTTCCAATGGCGACTGGCACGGCACCGGCGGGTGCTGGAGCCACTGATCTGACAGATTCTAACTAATAGAGTATTACTAGTGGACACGGAGTCCTTCAGAGAGGTTTTCAGAACAGCGTGCCTTATTGTATATAGAACCTGCTTTAGGTAAAAAGTGTGTAAAGCATAATTTGATTAAACATAGTGTGATTACGGGAAGACAGTGTGGGGTAAAAGTTAGTTAAAGCCAAAATTAGGGGTAAGGTCTATTTCCATTAATAACCTGGGAACGAGGTTGATTGTGTTTCCACAGATACAGGCCCACGATGGACTCCTGTTCGATTTGCATGACCATCATCATCTGGAGCATCATAGATGATGTGGCAATATGAATACTACCTCAGCCAAAAACTAATGTATAGGTCACCTTGGCTAACATAACAGGTCAAGATTCTCTGTGCATCGCAACTGTATCGTAAAGCCCATGAACCAATAGACAAGATGGCTATGACTCGTGCAGCGCGCCTGGCCAGCGAGCGCATGCGTCATAGATTGCAACCGAGGCGGACTTTTGGCACCCGCTGGCCACGTGTGCTAAAACCCGTTCCTCTGCAAATGTATAAATACTGGGATTTTCCGAAGAGCATCGGGCTGGTGTACAGTGAGGCCATCGTTGCCTCTGTGGGGACGCCCACGGAAAGCTGGCACCTACCGATTGCTGGGCTGAATTCGTGGAGCAAGATGGCACAAGAATGTATAGATGGTTCATTTTCCTCATGGTCTGGGTCATTAGGGGTAACGGGTTGGCTCAAAGAATTATGGGCATTATTGTAGTTACTGTGATTTTAGCTATTGTAATAGTTTTACCTTGTTCAGCTTATTAAGGAAAATGGCATCCCAAGTTATTAAGCAAGCCTGGATTGCTCAAAAGCAAAAAGAGGGAGAAAGATTTAAACGGAGACCTACAGTGGATTCAACCTTGTTGTGGTATTACAAATACAGACTTACAGCCGCTGCTGGATTTATTGTGGGGCAGCGGTACCTTAACTTCTACAAGACAACTAAGTGCACCGGGATGGCAAGCCTTGGCAGCAATTGGACAAAAAAAACAAAACAAAACAAAACAAAAAAAACACAACAAAAAAACCCCATCACATCCTCCATGTCTGGCAGATACGTTCCTGATTTACCCATAAATTTGAAACCTTATGCTGAGATTGATATCGAACACACTGACTGTAGTAAGCAGCATGACAGTGACACCGGTGATTGATCCACATCGGTTAACACCATGGGACAGTAAGAACGTTTGGGTGTCACTAGCTAAAGCTATTAATCAAACCTCTTTTTGTGTGCTTATGTATTTTATTAGGTATAATGTTGTTTTTACTGTGTTTAATTAATTGTGTTCACAGATCTTTGCAAAGGGCAATACAGCAGGTGTTAAAATTTTACCTCAATCTATATACAAACAAATAGATTGGCTGAAGAAACATACACAAAGATCCAGCAAGAAACTAGTTGGTTTGATGGAGTGTTACAATCAATATTCGGCGGGATAACACTATGGGTAATGTCATTGATTAAGGAAGCCTTATGATGGTTGGGTATATTGATATTAATCTGTGTAATAGTTAGAATTCCGTATGGGTGCATGATAAAAGGAGTCTCAAAGCTGACACACCAAGCTCTACTCGCACAAAAAGAAAAAGGGGGAATTGTTGGGAATTGGCTTCATGAAAAAGGACGTGGGTCTATAGAAAAGCTGTGCGAGCAGAGTTCTGTGTGAAAGAATGTCAGTTTGAGCAGCAAGACTAGGCCTTGGCCGAAAATAGCTGGCTTTGCTGATATCAGGAGAAAAACAGGGACAGTGTGACCTTGGCATAACTTCATAAGTAACTTTTGAAGAAGTTCCCATGAGAAAGCTACGGAACACGCATAGCTGCAAATCACAAGTGGGTGTGTTTTAGTAATGAATAAACATTAGCAATTTGCCATTGTTGTCCAGGCCCATTGCCTTTTCCAGTCTGGCCCATTTCCAGCTTGGGGGTGCTCTTAGGATTAGTCTGGAGGCAAAGATCACACTGTTGTGCGATCACACTGCCTCACCGTGGCGTATAAATTCCTAGCCACAATTTCTCCTATCAGATGATTATACAGGGCTTCTGTTCCCCAATGTCTTTTCCTATGTTCCTCCCCTATCAAATGCCA
Organism: Astur gentilis; assembly: GCF_929443795.1. NCBI lineage: Eukaryota > Metazoa > Chordata > Aves > Accipitriformes > Accipitridae > Astur > Astur gentilis. The sequence goes on from NW_026060930.1 coordinate 194,037, forward strand.
TAATAAGCAAGAGGGAACGATTAGCTTTCCCTGTGGGGTATGAGCCCACCCCTCTTCATTATATGACCCTTCTAAACCTGTAATGAGCTTTTGATCTTCCTTAGTGTATTCTGGCTTACCTTCTAGGGAAATCCACCTATCAGGAATTAAGGCCCCTTCTGTTTTTACCTGTGTTTTGGCCACTTGTTTTGCCTCTCTGTCCGCCAGCTCGTTCCCTTTTTCCAAATCTGAGCTCGCTTTCTGGTGTGCCTTAATATGCATAATTGCTACTTTCTTAGGGAGCTGGACAGCTTCCAGTAACTTCAGAATTTCTTCTGCGTGTTTGATATTTTTCCCTTGAGAACTCACTAGTCCTCTCTCCTTCCAAATTGCTCCACGTGCGTGTACAACTCCAAAGGCATATTTTGAGTCTGTATAAATGTTCACAACTTTGCCCTGGGCCAATTCCAGGGCGCGGGTTAGAGCAATTATTTCTGCCTTCTGTGCGGAGGTGTTCCTGGGCAAAGCCCCCGATTCTATTACCTCTTGGCTGGCAGTGACGGCGTATCCCGCGTGTCGATTACTGTTTAGGACGTAACTGCTTCCGTCTGTGAAGCGAGTTTCCCCGTTTTCCATGGGGCCGTCTTTCACGTCTGGGCAACTGGCGTACGTTGCTTCGATGGTTTCCAAACGGTCACGATGTACCGGTTCTCCTGTGTTCCTGCTGAGAAAAGAAGCTGGGTTGACAATGTTAGCGACTACAATCTCCACGTCATCCCGCGCTACCAATATAGCTTGATATCTCAGGAATCTTTGTGGAGAGAGCCAGTGTCCGCCTTTTGCTTCCGGTACTGCTGATACTGCGTGAGACACCAGAACAGTCATCTTCTGGCCCAGAGTAAACTTTCGGGCTTCCTGTGTATTTAGTATCACAGCCGCAACCGCCCGCAGGCATCCAGGCCAACCTTTTGCAGTCGTGTCTAACTGCTTAGAGAGGTAGGCAACTGCCCATCGATACGGGCCCAGGTTTTGTGCTAATATTCCCAGAGCAATGCCCTGCTTCTCATGGGAGTAAAGAAGAAACAGCTTACTCGCATCTGGGAGTCCTAAGGCCAGGGCCGACATCAAAGCCTTTTTCGGTAGCTCAAAGGCTCGTTCGGTCTCCTTATTCCACTCAAGGTGTTTCTGCTTAGTGGCTGTCAACGCATACAGTGGTTTAACAAGCAATCCGTAATTATAGATCCACAATCAGCACCACCCTGTCATTCCCAGAAAAGTCCATAACTCTTCTACTGTCTGAGGTCTCCCAGTTTGACATATTGCCTCTTTACAGGCCTGTCCCAAAGGTCTTTGTCCCGCACTAATTTCATAGCCCAAATAATTCACTTTGCCTTGCATTACCTGTGCCTTTTTCTTGGATACCCGGTACCCCTGAAGTCCCAGGAAATTCAACAGACTCGCCGCCCACGTCGTACAATCTTTCTCCGTTTTGGTGGCGATCGGGATATCATCCACATACTGCAACAGCTTCCCCTCCTCAGACGGGGTTTCCCAGGATTCCAAGTCTTTCGCAAACCGATTGCCAAAAACGGTAGGCCTATTCTTAAATCCTTGTGGCAAGGCCGTCCAAGTGAGCTGGGTCTTTCGACCGCTCTTGGGCTTTTCCCATTCAAATGTGAGTAAGTTTTGCCTGGCTTCATGGAGAGGGAGGCAAACGAAAGCATCCTTCAAATCTAAAACACTAAACCAAGTCAATTCAGGTGTTAGCACGGTTAACAGGGTCTATGGGTTCGCCGCTACCGGGTAAAGATCTTCAGTTATCTTATTCACCGCCCATAAGTCTTGGACCACCCAATATGACCCATCGGGCTTCCGAACAGGTAATATAGGGGGATTGAATTCAGACTCACACTCTTTTAATAGTCCCAACTGCAAAAATTTTTCTATCACCGGCCGGATTCCTTCTCTGTCTTTCTTCTTTAGGGGATATTGTTTAATTCTTACCAGCTTTTGGCCTTCCTTGATCCTAACTTCAACAGGTGGAACACTTTTCGCTCTTCCAGGTGCATCGGTAGCCCATACCCCGGGGTACACTTGCTTTAAGATGTCCTCATTAATGATTCCTTCTAGGGGGAGACTGGTTAAGGTTAGGCTCAATATTTGAATATTTTGCTGATCTTTTACCTCCAGAGTAATTTCTCCCTTCTTGAATACAATTTTTGCTCCCAATGGTTCCAACAAGTCCCTTCCCAAAAGGGCCTTTGGGGAGTTCGGCATATATAAAAATTTATGAATGCCCCACTGTTTTCCTAATTTATATTCTAAAGGTTTACAAAACTATGCCTTTTCACTTTGGCCAGTCGCTCCTTTCACCGTGACATAATCATTCCCCGGGGCATCAAAGCCTGATTCAAAACCGAGTATGTTGCTCCTGTATCTACCAAAAATTCTACCTCTTGTTCTGTTTTCCCTAGCTTAATTATAACCAGTGGATCCGCTAGGGTAGATTCCCCAGGTTCTCGTCAGTCTCCCTTCACAGAGGCTACTGGTCTTCCTGTTTGAGCCCTCTGATGCTCCTTGTTCCCTGGGCATTCCCTCTACCAATGACTGAATTTCTTACACAAAGCGCATTGATCCTTGCCCAGTCGGGGCAAGTCTCGTCTAGGCCCTCTTCCCCTTTCTTCCCGAATAACAGCCATTAATTTCCTTTGTCCTTGCCTATATCCTTCTTCTCTGTTACTAAACACCCTCCGTGCTTTTGTGGTACAGAACAGAGATGTAGCAAGAAAGGAAAAAAAAGAAGGGAGGGAGAACAAAGGGAGAGAGACACAAAGACTGGAAGAAGGACAAAGGGATGGCAGAAGAAAAAAATAGTGATAGGCTACAGGACAGAGATGGAGGAGTTCCAAAAAGACACAGGGAGCATGACAGAACGAGAGTGAGAAACAAGGGACAGAGCAGGACAGCACTGGAGGAAAAAACAACTGTGATTGATAGGCTGCGAGAGAGACATGGAGGAAGAGAGAAAAGAGAAGGGACAGCTAGCTGGAGAGGGGGATACAGTTAGAAAGGATGGAAGAGGGAAGGGAACAGAGAGAAATACAGAAAAGATGGCAAGAGGAAGCAAGGCAGAGGGACAGCAATAGAAGAAACAAGGGACAGGGATCTGGACAGATGAAGAAAAAAGCAGGAGAAACATACAACATGATACGATGGGACAGAAAGTAACACAGAGCGTCAGATGATAATAATGACAAGAGATAGAGAGAGACTATGAAAAGCACAGGAGGTTGGAGAGAGAGAGAGAAGACATGAATGAAAAGAGTAGAGAGCACCACAAAGGGTCAGGGAAAGAGAAGGACAACAGAATAAAAAAACCCCTCACATATTACACACATGTTATCCACTCATCAAGCCCATTTCAGAGTTACACAGTACCTCAGCCCCTTTAAGAAAAGTAACACATGCGCCCGAGCCCATTTCGGCGCCGCACCACGCCCGAGCCCATTTCACGGTTCTCTACCTACAGCTCCAATTTCAAAGTTCTGCAATCACTAGAGGAAGGAATGCACCCCCTTTCCATTAACCCAGCAGCAGCTACATTTACCTCAAGGTATCTACAACTCGCCCTTGGATGCCTAATTCCAACAGACACTTTCACTTACTTCAACAGCTAAGTTTACCTATGGGCACTAAACGCCCATGCTTCCCTCTACGCTTCCCTTTGTGATTGCCATTAGTACTGTAATTCCCACAAGGACACATAATTACCTGTCTTTTTTACATTTTATTTTCAGTGCTTCATTTGGTCCATTACTCATTCCACATAGATTCAGCTATGTCAGTATTTCAATCCAATTCTACAATGTACTTTTTCTACAATATATAGAAAAGACTTATGGCCTCACTCGTCAAATATTTGACACTATTAGATTTAGTCCTCTTTTAATCACTATTTTTACAAATACATGTAAACTCCAAAAATTTAGCATTACCTGAAGAAGAAATGCCACTATTTAGTACCTGCAATGCTCTACGGAGTGGTCTTTTCCACATTCCTCGCTCCCATTACATACATCGCTGCACATCCAGAAGTTTTACTCCCTGAGGTGACATTACCGCCATGATCCCTGTTCCCGGGCACCAAACGAGTGACCTCCAATCATCTTGACAGACCGTCCACTTCCACACCTCGACACAAAACCAGAAATTGAAAAATATCATTACATCACAAGCTACAAAGAGCAACCAAATATTTTACAAACCCACCACAGACAAATACAGTTACACTCACGCACTTCACAACCCTGGCCTACTCCATGCTGGCCATCTAGTCCAACTCCCCCCACAAAATCCTCAACTGTCTTCCAAAGACCATCCACCGAACAACATATCTCTCTGTGCTGACTGGCAATTACCAGGTTCCAGGGGAGCGCTCCACAGGAACACCGTTCCCGGGAGCCTTGGAAAAAAAAAAAAAAAAAAAAAAACAACCCACAAACAAAAAAATCGCCCTGCCTTTGAAAACCCAGGCCCGAGGCAGACGCCAGTCCAAACACTGGCAATCAACATTGCCTCATGGAGCAGCTGGGACCAGGGAAAAGAAAAAATAAATGGGGCAGGGGAGGACACACCAAAAACCAACCCATATCCCAGCTGGGGTTTTTTATTCTAAGTTTGGGGTTTTTTTCCTAATTCCCTGAAAAACATCTCAACTCTACATCCAACCTGAAAGGAAAAAAAAACCAAAAAGGCTTAACCACAGAACCCTACAAGGTTAGAGACATTCACAACACACCACTCGTTCAGATCACATGAACGCCAGCCCTCACTCTCAACTCATCCATCATACCGTCCACAGGCCTCAAGAGGCCGTCACCCCGTCTGCAGCAGCAGGGGCCTCAAAAAAGCACCCTACCTGCAAAAACCCAGGCCCCAGCCCAACCTCCTTCCAACCAACCTCCCCACAAACTGCCCTTCCGTTACACCAACATTTCAACACGCACCATCATCTCCACCATCCGTGCATTTTCAACCCGATAATTAGCTTTCACAGTGCCACGTGTCACAGTCCAACCTCCGTAGCGCCATGTCACCTAAACGCAAGGTTCTTTCAAGCACCTCTCGTGCCCTGTCATCACCTGCAAAAACAACACACAAAGCTTGTCAACAGACACTTCATCCTCGAGAGAGAAGTCCTCCACCACTCCCCTACCCTGCTTCCCACCTATTCCAAAAATAACACATCCTCACAGCCAGTGTCCTCCATGACACTTGAAAAAACCAGAGCATCACAAACACAGAGCTGTCCCAAAGTTACCGATCGCTCCAAGACCCATCACGCTGCTACTTAGACCTCAAGGCCTTGACCATTTCTAGAGACTTGCCACAAAGCATCTGCATAAACAAGATGAACACCATTGCCCAGTTCCTGCCTTACTCAATGCTAGTTCACAGTCCAATTGCGATCCCCTCAACTCTGCATGCAAAGAGCCCGAAGTCATTAAACCTTCTACGCTGCCTCTACAATGCCATACAAGACACACACAAACATAGAGCCATGTAATTCACATGCAAATGTAATGCCATACAAGGCAGTACTCTTACCTCAGTCAAGGCAAAACAACTCAGAGCCTTGCCATACCAGACAAAACAGAACAGGGCCAATGCAAGAGACTCTCACGTGACAGTCAATACAAGTACAGACCAAAACAATACAAAACCAATACAGAACCATAGAAGGCAAGGCAGTCTCAGGTGGCAATCCATACAAGTACAGAGCACTGCAATACAAAACACAATGCAGGGCCAGGCAATGCGAGACAGTCTCACATGACAGTCGATACAAATACACAACAAAACACCACAGGGCAAAGGCAAATACAGACCAATACAATGCAAGAAAACTGCAAAACACAGCAAAGCAAAGCAGTCTCATAGAGCCACCGGATGCATCTTCCTTCAGAGTCCACCCACGGACTCAACTCCTTACAGTGCTCTGCTGCCTTCCCCCATCGCTCTGTGGGACACATCCTGTCCCTCCACATCTGAAAAAAAAAAAACCCAAACATATTGAATGAGTCACCTGGATGCAGAGCAAGAGCTTCACAACTCCAGAGGTCTTGATTCCATCTACAAAGACCATCTGGAATGCAGCTACAGCCTGTCATTTTAAAAACAAACAAACAAAAAAACAACACACAACCAAAAAACAAACAAAAAAACAACACAAAAACCCAACACACACACCCCCCTGCCCACTGTAGGGTTCAATTATATGGAACTTCGTTACTGGCCCTGAAAGTAGCTCATGGTCGCAAGAGAGTTCCAGACACCTTTGAAGGCTCTGAACAGAACAAACAAGAAGATAGAAGAAGAAAGATCCCAATTAGAAAAACACAGGTGCACATTCCACGATAAAGGGAACTTGGCACAACCGACCTCAATTCAGGGGCTTATCTCGACCAGTTGGACTAAGACAAGTTTTGCATGCTGTAACATAGCCAATTATATCCTGTGTGTATGCACGTGTACAGAGCGAGTATAACTAACTGTATCTTATGTTTCTACGCGTGGACAGTATCGATGTAACCAATCACCGCTTACGCTTGTGCGCGTGGACACCACATGCTTGCGTGCAGCAGCCAATCAAAGCTTCTAAACAACTTAGAGAGTTGTGTAAGAATGATCAGCTAAGCTCAATAAAGGGGCGACTTTGATCATCATACTGGTGTTCTATCATCCGGGCCCCGCACGGAGTAACCCTAAACCCTATACCCCACCAACCAAAAAAACCCAGGGCCAAACTTGGAGCCCATCACGTGCAAGTCTTAACACCTTAGAGACTCAAATCCGCTTCACTGCCCCTCAGCAACCCCTGCCACACGGCTCCAATTGTCTCCGTGAAACACTATCGGCACGGCTGTCCGCGCAGGCCGCTGATGGCTACTCGAGCCGAGATGACTGTACAACCCTCGCCTAAACGGTCTAGGCACATCAACGTTTCACCCGTAGACTCTTATCGCTGTTCCACCTACCCCTGACTCCACACCCCCCCAGGCAGAGCAGCTCCAAGCCAAGCACACCGTGTGCAGAACGTCACCACGTGGAACGCCACCAACGAGGTGATTCAACGAGAGAGAAAACTCTCAGCAAGAAGAATGACCCCCGGACGGGAGGCGCCGTCGGGCAAGATGACCTACGGGGCCGCAACCGCGAGGCCAGGAGGCTCCACAGCAGACCCAGAGGAGTCAAACGGAGCGGCCCGTTACAAGACAGCACTGTCAAAACCCAGACGACAGATGCGCCAGAAGCCTGGCGTCGAGACCTAAGGATGTCAGGATGCGGGGAAGAAGTCCCACTCCGAGAAAACGGACGGCTAGAGAGCAGAGCTGCCGATGCAGGCTGAAAAAAATGCTGCCATAGAGCACTGACCGGAACCCGCCAAGACCGATCCATGCTTTAGAGCTCCGAGCGCAAGAAAAGAAGCACCCGATTGGCACCGGGCCAATGAGTAAGAGCATTCAAAACCCTAGGGACAGCACCCGAAGCGCATGCCTCGCTCCTCTGGCGCAAAGCGCGACAAGGACATCGAGACCCGAGGAAGGTCTAAGCACACAAGACAGACTACACAAACTACACGCCACCGCGGACACGGGCTGGAACTGCCCTGCCCGGCACACACGGGTCTCGTGCTGAAAAGCAACCCGCTCCCTTCTCCTGCGCAAAGGCGACTGCTTTGGGACAGCCCTCTCTCCTGCGCTAACTTTAAAACTCCTCCCTGCTATTCCCAGCTTTGTCCCTTCCTCTCAGCCTGGTCCCTCAACTTAGCTTTCAGAGGGCTGAGGGTCCAAATCCATCCTCCACAAAACCACACGGGCTAACTGGGATGTTCCTCAAGGGGAACATTGCTCTTCAACATCTGCAATGAAAAAAACAAACACAAACAAATCAGAAAAGGGAGTAAGCATCCCGCTGGCCAACGCCAACTACTTCCCCAACTCCCCCCTCCTCACAAGTGCCACCGTGTTCACTTCCCCGCTCATTCCAGACTCAGACCCTGCAGCCATCATCACTCGTGGTATCTAAGGTACCGAGAGAAACCACGTTAGCGTGGCACTCGTGAGAAGCCATCGGCCCCACACTCCTCCTCGCTAATCCACAGCTCACCTGAAACGCTCATCCAATTCAAAGATAGCCCACACAGCACCTCCACAACAGAAGGTAAAGGCTGAACCGAGCAGCCCCATAATACTTTGCTATTCAACACCGACCCGGCCGACGACCGCCTCACCTTCTCGGACCGCTCACCGGCATGCAGCTTTTCGGGAGACCTTATAGCAGACTTCACGGTACGTAAAGGGTGCCTATAAGAAACCTGCAGAGGGACTTTTTACAAGGGAGTACAGCCATAGGACAAGGCGGTAACGGCTTTAGTCCTAAGGAGGGTACATTTAGTTTAGGCGTTAGGAAGACGTTTCTCACTAGGGGTGGCGAGGCACTGGAACGCGTTGCCCAGAGAACCTGCGGATGCTCCCTCCCTGGAAGCATTCAAGGCCAAGTCAGATGGGGCTTTCAGCAACCTGGTCTTGCGGACGGCGTCCGTGGGGGAGGGTTGGAACTAGAGGATCTTTATGGTGCCTTCCAACCCAAACCATTCTACGATTCTATGACATTCAAATCCAACTGCAAAACTCCTCTGAGAAGGGCTGGTGAACCCTCCTCCCTTTCCCCAGCAGTCCCAAAACTTAAGAAACCCCTTTTCTTCTCCTCAACTGTCAGGAAAGGAACCCCACTGCTTCCTGACACCTCCTGCCCTCAATCTGCACTCCTGAACCCCCTTCAGTGGCTACTCCTCAAGAGCCGCTCTTCTGAGCAACATCCCAAATTCTGGGGGCACCCCCTAACCTACAGCTCCCCAGAGACTCTGAGCTCTGCTACATGCCCACAAAAGAAAGTCAAGTCCCAAGCCTTGTAATCTACAAGGGGCCTGCCACCAGCTGCAAAGATTCTAAGGACAACGTGGCATTCTGTGGGCAATGAGGAAAGGCACCCCAAACCCTGAAGGGCACTGTGCCTCACGGCCCTTCTGCTTTCATCAGTAGTACTAAAACTCCATAGACAAATACATACAAGATGCTCACCCTAACCCCTGCTAAACAATGTCACCATCAGTCCCGTTAAGAGAGATAACAACTTACACAGCAGAACTGTTAAAAAACCAACGTTCCTTCTTCAATAAAGTTGGGAATTGCAGGAAAACACAATGCATGAAGACTAAAAAAAAAACCAAACAACAAAAAAAACCCCAAACAATGCATACTATTAAACCATCTTTCTACCCCTGAACTGATGCAGAAACTGACACTAGGCCTAGTAGATGTAGAAATAGAACGTATGTTTAGACTCAGTGTATTGCTAAATAAAAGACTCAGGAATTTGTTAGAAGGTTAACAACTGCCTCTGTAAGTTGATTTACGTAGACAAGCCAAGGACATAAAGCACAAGATTCCTGTGTCTGTAATATAAGACAAAATAACATGCCCTCTTTGAGGAGGTATTCTGTTTGATAAGAAAATATGTTCTGTCTCTTGTGGTGACTGAGCCAAAAGCTAGGTGATAAGCAGAGAAGTTGTTTGTGGGGCCCAGAAGGGGATCGTACTGCGCAAACTCATACAACAAAGTTCAAACAGCGGACAAGTGAGGAAGACTATGGAAGACCACCAGAGGACTCCAGAAGACCAACGAAGACCTTCAACACGCATGCATAAAGGACATTTACATATGCTAATGACTTCTCGGAAAATCAATGAATATGTATATTATTTCTCAGAAATTTTATGAATATGTATGTAAGGCAGGTATTTAACCTATACAATTAGTCCCAGCCAGAAAGCACATTTGGAGGAGCGATCCTCCGTTCTTCCAGCGCTGCAATAAAGAATACTTAACTCCATCACTGAATGCTCATTTCGAGAAACAGAACACTCGAAACAAAATTACTGACCTGAAAAAAAGAAAGGGGGAAAAAAAAAAGCTGCATACAAGTGTGTCGTGGTTTCAGCCCAGCCGGTAACAAAGGACCACGCAGCCGCTCGCTCACTCCTCCCGCCCCCCTCCGGTGGGATAGGGAGGAGACAGAGGAGAGAAAAGGAAAAAAAAAAAGGAACCTCAAGGGTTAAGATAAAGGCAGTTTACTGGGACAACACAAAACAAAATTGCAACAACAACAACAATGGTACTAACGAAAGAGTAAACAAAAAGAGTGATGCACAGTGCAACTGCTCACCACCCGGAACCCAACGCCCCACCACTTCCCCCACCGAAAGTCGAGCGCTCCCCGGGCCCGATCCCCATTTATATACTGAGCATGATATCACATGGTATGGAATAGCTGCTTGGCTAGTTCAGGTCAGCTGCCCCAGCTATGCCCCCCACATCCCAGGTTCCTGTAAAAATTAACTCTATCCCAGCTGAACCCAGGACAAAGTGTTACTTTCTACCACACATGCTGCTGAACCTTGACTGGTCCTGAAGCTCTTACCTCAGGCAGACACCTCTTCCCAAAGGGCTGAGCCAGCTCAAAAGCTGCAAAGCACTCAAGGAAGAGCTGAGCACCAACACCAGAGAAACCCAGGAGCACAATGAGCTCCCTCAGCAGAGCCTGTGGCTCAAATACCCCCGAGCCCCCGCCCACCACCCTTAGCACAATCCCCTGGGAAAGGGGAAGGGCAAACCACCAGCAGCTATAAAGTCAGCTGGAGGAGCAGCAGCACTGTTCTCACCTGCCTTAAATTTACAGCAAATGAGACCCTGAACAGAGAAAGTGACCCTTACTGACAACGATGATACCTGCTCCTGTGCTACAGCTACACCTATTGCATCAGCAATGGGACCAGGTAGGGAATTCAACTTAATTTGTCTGGGGCCTAGATAGAAAACAATAGATGCCCTTCCAAACTAGGTAGGAAACTAGCTCATTAAATGCAATGACAATGTTGTTATCAAAAATGATGTGCTTTAGTTTCCTATAAAAAAGCCAAAACACTCTGGGGTTATGCTTCATTTCTAGCAAGACTGTGCATACCTCCTTACTTCTACCAGAACTACCTTCTGGATAGGAACGAATCAAAAAGCAGAATTAGATCCCTTAAGAATTCCGTCTCCAAAATATCTCTGGTTGCAAAACAAATTATTTCCTGTGAATAGCCAATGATGCAGAGTCCCCCTGAGCATGTCTCCAGCTGACTCCCTTAACAGAGGTACAAGAGCCCCAAAGCACAAAAGACACCAAAAAAACCCCATGGAAATACATGGGGGGGAACAGGCAGCAGCCATGCCCTACAAGGACAGGCCAGGGCAGGGCAGGGGGGCAACAACACCCCCTGCAGTCATGCAGGAAAGGGTCAGCAGAAGCCACACCCCCGCGGTTTGGGGGGGGGGGGGGGGGGGAGGGGGGCCGCAGCCACAAATGACACCAAGAAAACATGGAACTTCAGGGATACACAGCGGCTGGAGGGAAGGGGGTGATGCCCCCACCAATCGGCATGGGAAAAAACTCACAGGGAAGGTGGGTTAGATGGCTAGTTTGCGGTGGTAAGATATGTGCACAAGAACATGCACAGGCTGGGGGGGGTCATGCATGAGGTTTACCTTCACCAGGGGCTCCACCCAGGTAATCCAGAGTAGGTAACCTCATCTGGGATAATCTGCAACAGCAATTCCGCTCTGGGTTCTTGACCCAACACCAGATAATCCACACTGCCTGCCCCATGGAGGGGGTGCTTCCCACAGGATGGGGCATCTGTTGTTGCCTATTAGCATTAGGTAGAAAAACAAGGTAAAAAAGGTAGAAATGCCTATTAGCATTAAGGTAGAACAACAACAATAACAACAACAACAACAAAAAAAACCCCAGAAGTTCTACAGAAAAATGAGTGAGCAGCCCACAGCACTGGCAGACAACAGATTTTTTTATCCCCGCTTCCTCCACCCCTTCTTCTTACCCCCCCACCCCCGTTTTTTTTTAAAGGAAATAATTATTCTATTCTGAAACATATTGCCAGTGATGCAGTTGAAGCCAAAAGTTTAAATGAGTTCAGGAGAGAATTAATCGAATTCTAACACATGTGCCAACACAACTGCTATAAAAAGCATCTGCATCATGGTGAAATGCAAACAGCTACTCTGAGAATGACACATTATTCTTCACTAAATTTGCCTTTTACCCTGTTGTATAGTTACTAATGTTGAAAAGAGTCACTGCTGTGCAAGAAACTAAAACTTACAGCGCTTCATGCTCGGAGAGAACTGTGGCCCATCAGCTCGTGGCTGTGAAGTCTTACAACTTAACACGTTGCAGCTGCACACCAGCAAGTTCTGAGGTGGACTGCCGACTGTATTCAATAGTCACAGCTTATGTAGGAGGATATGATAAACTTTACTTATTTGCCTTTAACCGATGCTCCAAATATGTTAAAGTCGTTCTTAAAGCAGGTTACTGGTTTGATTACCCTTCATACAAAATCCTCCTTCAAATGGAGGTTTCTCTTCTCTTCTTTTCAGATTTAAGGCATGAACAGAAACCACACCTGCATCATCACTGAAATCAGTGCCTATTTTTCAATAAACTTTAGCAGCAGCATCAGAATTCGTCCTCAAGTACCGTTCATGAAGCAAATGCTTCATTCTTCAAAACTTTTTTTAGCAAAGGTTAGTAATGCTGTACCACAGACTCCCACGCCCAGTCACGCATGTTCTTCCCGAGACTGTTACGCAGCTTCGTATTTTAAAAATCGCCATCCTAACTGCGTACCTGATACTACTGGTTCTCCCCTTTTTAAAGTCTGATGTTAAGGAAAAGCTGCAAGTCCTACAAAACCAGGCAGACTTGCTTGTTCTTGCCAAAGAGAAAAAGGTTAAGCATTATTAAAAAATAAAGACTATTGCCTACCTTTAAGTATCCATAAAGCTATCAACACGAACCGTATGGTGGCCTGTTAGCATCGCTATTTGAACACGGGCATGCAAAATGTCCTTCAGTTAAATTCCAAACTCTATGAATTAATTGGTGGGCAATTCCCCAAGGATAAAACGTCTATCAAAAGCCAACAGTAAGCCAGAAATCTCTTTCCGTTTCATAGGGTAAAAAAAATGATACAGTGAATCCTGAAAAAAGAAATCGATATTAGACCGGGAACGCCTATATATTTATAGGGCAAGTAATAAAACATTTAGTGTTTTGATTTTCTTTTTTTTATTTATGTCATCACAATAGTTAGACAAACATGGAAACATTTGCAACAGCAATACTTGGGCCACTTTAAAATCTTGGTAACACTGAAATACAGGGCAGCGAAAGCTAATGATGTGGGGAGGGGACTTTAGGTCTTCTTATTTTCATACACATTCACACACACACACACTCCACAACTCCAAAGAGCTATCTTAACTATGTCTGCCAGTAAACGGAAATAGTAGGCAGAAAGGAACCATATCTATACTAAGACAGTTAGCTGTGCCGTAAAACTGAAGATCACTGCAACCAGTGCCATCTTAAAGAAGAAAAAAACCCACCACCACCACCAACCAAAAAACCTGAAAGGAACCATCACTGTGCATGTCATAAGCATGAAGTTATTTTAACCTGATGACTACTCTGCTCTATACTTTAAGCATCATGAAGTTTTTATGTATTTTTAAAGTCTAAGGTTATTATTTTAAATGGCCTACTTGTAGTGGCAGCCCAAGTAGCATTCTGGAGAACACCACAGTGCCCACAACTTCTACAGGTCAGTGCAGTCTGATCAAGCACTACATTTCTAGGGGAGGAAAACAAAAAACCACTACCGCTCATTTATTCAATTGAAAAGCTTATTACCTGCACCTTCCAAAGCAACAGGCTACAGGAACACTGAATGCAAAGTAAACCAGACCCATCTGGAATACTCTGACTCAGCCTCAGCTCCAAGTTACACATCTTTCATTTCGTATTTTAAGGGATTAACAGCATTTGGATGCACAGAAACTGCCTTTACAGTGATGTCTGCGGACCTCCGAGTCAAGAGTTAAAAATGTCTTCCTAAATTATAACAGTATTAGCAGTTCCTCTGAAAGGAGTGGAAAAAAACCCCACAACCAGGGAAGGAGGAAAGTGACACAAAACCAAGGTTTTTTTCCAGAGATAACAAAATCCTGAGAGAACAAGATGCTTGCGCTATCAGAATAAAAATCCCCAAAGAAACAAAAGAGTTTACCTTTCCCTTGGAAAAGTTACCTTTGAGTCAAGATCTGCTCTTTTTCTCTCCCAACCATGAAATCTCTCTTCAGCTTAAGACTGTCATCTACTGCAGTAGAAATTCAGTGCACACACTGGAACCTGGATAGAAACTTATTTAAAAAAAAACCCAAACAATACAATAGTATTACAGTGGCTAGAAATCTTTTACATATTCTGATGAAAAGACTCAACTTATTTCTAGGAAATAAAGTGTTTGGGGCCAAAGCCAACAGATGATGTTCATGTAAGGTAAAAAAAAATTTTTTTTATTTTTTTTTTTTTTTAAATTGATATATTGAAAAAAGCTGGAGAAGGAAGCGGGGACAGAAATGAAAAACCATTCAGGGAGTCAGTGGTATAGATTGTCACCATGCAACCTAAATATTGTAATTGCAGATCACATAGTCAGAACAAGCCAGTCAAAAGTAGCACACTCCCTGGGAGAGGGGCGGGAGTCTCTCTCCCCTTGTATTTCAAGCCAAGACCCAACTAGCAGAAGGCAGCTTTTCTGTCAGATAAAGCAAGGCAAAAGGATCACGTACAGCAACTTCCTTGCAGCCTCTTGCTCCTGAGCACCCTTCTTCACCTCTTTCTTTCTCTCTTTCTTCTGGTGATGGGAAGGCAAAGCATGTTCTGCTCCTGTGAGCCCATACTGCTTGTCCCTATAGTCACAGCAGGCACCTGTGATTCCTCTCCGAAGACATTTACGCATAGAAATCAGTTGAGTGGTGTGTTACGGAAGCATAAGCTGCAGTGGACGTGATTTTGAATCAGTTAATTTTGTGCCCACCATGACAAAATAAAACCAGCAATTTCTTACTTTATAGAAATTCTCCTAAAGTAGTAGTTGCCCCCAACAGCTGTCAAGTTTTTGTATCACAGGAGAACAAATGCAGCCAAAAGAACATTTTCTCTAAAAGGACCACTCTGAACTACACAAGCAGGCAGGCACAGGCAGCTCCCGATTTAATAAAGCGTATGTACACAGCACCACTTAGTGGTGCAAGCGGAGTCACCGCTGACAGGAATGAGAAGCTTGAACACCAACCTTCCCGCCCCGGCTCCCTGGACATGAACGATGTCTGGTCTGTCTGTCCTCACTCGCAAAATACCACTACAATGCCTTTACTACAAGAGAGTACATCTGCCAAGCAAAACAAGTCCAAGAGGGCTGAACCTCAAGGCCAGCAGAACCAACGGCTGCTGAGCATCAAACAGATGCATCCACTCTGAAGAGCTTTCAGAATTCTGCAGCACTCTACCACACGGTTTCTGGCGACACAGCCTGAAGCAGGGTTTAAACAAATGATCCAGCTTAGTATCTGCCTGTAGTGCAAAGAATAGCAATCTCTTGGCCCACGATTTGGGTTTTATATAGACTTGGGCCATAAACAAATGCAACAGATGTAGAAAAACTGAAGACCGACAGCAACTGGAACGTAACTATTCTTTTTCCACTCCATCAACCCGTTGGAAAACTAACTCACTCGTGCACTTACGTAACTGAGCACAAAGAGAACAAAAAGAAAGGCTTTTATTCAGAACAAATTAGTGTGTCTTTACAGGAAAGTAACGGTTTCATCTTACAAAACCAGCATCATCATTAGTGATGCACCTTTCCTGAATAAGGGATAAAAGAAGAGGATAACCATTGCTTTTACTGATACGTTCTTAATAATTAGCTGAGCACTTCTAAAGAGGAAGAACTTTGCTGCTTTCAGGACCGAAGTAAGAAAAAGTCTAAAGCATAGTCTTCCTGACGTGGGAAGACGTGTCCGCAAGAGAGGCACAAGATCCGATACAGAAATGTATCTACGTCTCGCTGAAAATTTGCACTCTAAGCATCACCAGCTTCTGCTTCCAGGGCAGTATACCACCAGCTTAACCGGAGGGTAGTAATTTTACCCCACACAAGAAGTCAGAACATGCACTATCCTTTAAGGAGGCAGAACAATAACCAAAGCAGAAAGAGGCTTAGAAATTAAGGCAAGATGGCACTTGCTCAGACACACAGTGAGGAGGTGCAAGCTGGGTAAGACAGCAAAATGGAGATTGTTCCTCGTTCACACAGAGCTCATTTCGACTCGAGTTGGTCGTCCTCTCCTCTTCCCACAAAATTAGGAATGCTTTTACGTAGGAAGTCCTGACTTTGTAGCCATCTATGCCGACAAACAACAAACTATTCTAGGTCTGCTCTTGTGGTATTTAGGAAGTCGCAGAATTCAGCTTAGGGATGCATAATCACAGTATTTAATTACTGTTGCAGTACTGACCTACCTACACCAGCAGAGAATAAACTAAAAATCATAGTGCTTCTGATTTGGTATAAGCCAACAGACCTCCAGATTTTTTTCAGAGCACGTAAAGGTACAGCTCTCTGGGCATCACATGGTAATCATAACTGCCAAATGACTTGACAAGCTTGTAAACATCCAAACCGCTGCAAACACATCTATACATACAATAATGGATAAAACGTAGATGCATTCCACCTACACGCTTATGCAGGCAAACACTCGTGAGTTAAAAGCCACTGTATGAACCAGCTTACGGAGCGCTTAACAAAGCCAGTGATTCCCTGGCACACCTGAAGACCAGAAAAACATTCACCAAATAAAGTTAGGGACATGCTCTTTTGTTTTTTTTTTTTGTTTGTTTTTTTTTTTAAAACTGTAACGTGTACTAAGACAGCAAGGTCACTTTTCCAGCATCATTCATACACACATATGCCCCAGAAGCTACTTGAAATTACCTTGTGTAATGGAATTGTCTGGAAAGCTCAGCTTAAAGTAGCTGAGCTCAGTGACTGATTGATTTACAGGTACAGAAAATAAATGCATGCAGCATTTTAACAATGCTGACTTACCAGTGTTATGTTATTTCCATTTAGCAAAATCTGGTCTAGCTTTGTGATTCTTCTGCCCTCAGACGGAGTCTCACTGAAGCAGCGTTAAAAACAAATAAGTAAGCACACATAACCAGGGACAACAGTTCCAGTTTTGATTACAGAATAAATCTCTACATTAAGATGGCAGTTGTTGGAACTAAGAAATGAATTGGCCACGCTGCAGCCTGATCTTGACAAATTGACCGCCTGGATAAAGCAAGCTATCTGGCAACTAAAAAGATCCATTGTACTTTTCTGCTCAGTACACCTAAAGATACAGATTTCACCCTCGAAATCTCGGCAATTTCTTGAATACCACCAACACTCAGAACAGGTTTCAAATAGCAACGTGGCAGGACAAAGTAATAAATGCTTATCCTTAAGTCTGCTAACTCTCTAAGCCTTTGCCTAGACCTTAAGGAAATGTAAAAACAAACAAACTACTGGAAAGTTCAACACACAATCCACGCAAAGTTAAGGCTATCAAGTAGGAACCGGATTACAAGTATAAGTCATGCAACAGCTACTCTATGACATGGATGTCCTGAACAGATCCTCCTCTACAGTTTAAGTCCAAGGTACAAACCATTCAGCTGGCAAGTATTCCAAAAATATAAAACCTCTTTGCTTACAGAGCTTACACAGTATTTTTCCCCAGGAAACCAAATGTTCAAGAGGAACAGGAGGCAGAAACAACATTTACAATTCTGTAACGTCTTCTAGCACCGTATCTGAAAATCCAGTTTCAAGGAAAATAAGGCCCCGAATTTAAAAATAAAACTATTTCCAGTTATTTCCATGTCACACTGAGCTGTGATTTTACCTGTAAAACAAAAAAATCAGAACAAGACAACTGATCCATACAAAAAAGGCTCTCCTATCCGGCTCTCTTTCAAATGCTGGCATTTTCTGTGACTTGGATTTTGCCTGTTATTATGAGATCATTACATCACCTATCACACAAGTGTAGCTTTGTTATCTTTGAAAGAAAAGCTGCTAGACAATATACAACACAAAGTTAGACAAGCGAGGGCAGTACACAGGGATTTCACAGGCACTCTGGAATTGGGCACCCGACTTGAATTCCTGGCTTTGAAAACCTCTCTCCAAATGACTTACCGTCTTTCACTAAGATCCAGCAGCAGTTCTCTCCTGTGCCTCATGCTCTTCTGTAGCCAGCCAAAGCCCACGGAGCTGCACTGTAAGCTTGAAGGCCAGTGTGCCAGCTGCGTGTCCTATTTCTGTCACCTAGTTCTTATGTACCGTTTCTTGCTAATCAAAAGGCCCAGTGAATCCTCCTCACACATCACACTTGAGGTAGTACATCCAAGCAGTATTTCTGCCGCGCTACATTTGCACGGATTAGCTGCTGAACCCTCCAGATGATGTACTGCTTTTCAAGAAGGGTGTAGTATAACTGGTGAGGGTCTACAGTAAGTCCAAGAGGGTGCTCAACGATGTACAGGAGTCTGACTTCAAAGCATAAATTGAAAAACAGCCTCTTAACCTAGAAAGGGCAATACTGAAGAGAAAGAACAACGTTTAAACTCTAAAAGGTAGCTATAAGGAAGAACTTTTCTGTGCATCCACTGCACACAGTTACACGGAATCATGGGGCTTAAATTACAACCTGAAAAACTTAGGGTATGTGGCAATCTTTGCAACAGTAGTAATAATTACAGGAAATGTTTAAGAATAAATTAGGCAAGCGTTTGTCAAGAATGGTACAGAAAGTTGATCATTCACCTCTAGAATGAGAGCAACACTAGACTATCTTCAAAGGTTCTTCTTTCCCCACTGCTGTCCCTCTCCGTATTTCTACCCTCAAACACAAGCATCATCCCCAGCTCTGCACTTACAATTCTATCTGCATATGCACATGTCTAGAGATGCACATTTATTTCTTCGTTACACACAGCTGAAGGAGACTACTCAGAGGTAAGCCAATTTACATAAACAGCTTTTGAAAGTTAAACACCTCAGCTTCTTGCAAAACGTCAGCCCAACAGAACACCGTCAGCCCAACAGAACACCGGGAGCGGTATGTAAATCCTTATGCCAAAACTGCATTCTCTTAAATCTTATGAAAACCATCTCTAATATAAAGCCTGACTTGTCCATTTTCTGACACTCCCCTTCTCTGTCATCAAGGTACTTATTAGACAGTAAAACAACTGACGGGGTAAACACCATAACTAGCACAATAGCTGACTTGCGTAGCAGTTGCATATCAGGTCTGAAGAAATGTGACTTTAGTAGGTAGATACACATTCAGAAATGCACAAGAACTGAAAGGAGTAATCTGTAACTGGTAGACTAAGAACACTGCAATAGCATGCAATGTAAATCAACATGCACCTATAGGGAAGGGAAGTACAGAAACATTCTTCTGGATTGAAAAAAAAAAAAATATACGCAGCAATGGTAGGAAAAGGTACTTGGAACGTGCCACTTTCAATCCACTGAAACAATGTCTGCAACAGCAGTAAGAACACTGGCAAACTACCTTCTCTGTTCCACAGGGCCTTGAAACCCATACGCATTGTCTGTTGCCAGTTGCCCTTAGGAAACAAAGGCGCTGCGATCAGTAGAAGCGTGTAGAACACCGAAAATGAAACTTTTGAGTATGTCACATGCAAGATCCTCATTCTCCGTACAGTCTACAAGGTTACACAATTGTAAAATACTTTGTAAGAATGAGAATCCTGACGTTTGCCTTGGATTAAAAAAGTTTTAAAACTCCGTTTTGAGTTTTTTTTCCAAGGGTTTTAGAAATAAAAGCATCTTGGTAAAGTGATTTTCACACACTGCACAGACACAAGCAGTGTTTCTCCCACTGCGAGAGGAGTATCAAAATACTCTTATCTAATATGTTATAGACAAAAGTGACCAAGGTCACAGGAGAATCTGTACTTTCCCACTGATTACAAGGAACGGGCCAGCTGCTTTGTGCCTCCTATGCAGCTGGAGCATGCAGTTGCCTGGTAACTTGTTCCGACCTATTGCATCTTAATCACATATACATGGAGGAATACCAAGCTGACCGCTTAGGTTTATCAGCCAAAACAGTTTACAGCAACGCAATAGTTTAGAGCAATTCAGGAAGTTTAACACTGTATTTAGGTATGCGCTTATATGGTTTGACGAACAGAACTTTTATAAATGAAAGGGAAACAACAGGTGACTTTAGAGCATACAAAAGGTATAGTCTACAAACCAAATATCAATTATTAGCAATGTTTCCCTGTTCAAAGGGCATCACTTAATGTCTCAGACTCAACAAGCATGAACTGACAGACTGTTATGATTTGAAAATTTTAAAAAAGTTCTAATAGTGTGCCCAAAACAGAGCTGTTTCAGTGTTCAGGCTAGACTCGTTGTCTCCAGTAAATACATATCTTAATTCTAACACAGGATAAAAACCGATTTATAAATTTCCTCTTGTAAAAATGAAACTGTTCCAATCACCCTGTTCACTCCTATTTAAGATATTAAATAGGGCAAATCAGAAGTAACTTGAACCAATCCCTCCCACCCAGCTATAAACCAGGACCATATACAGCCCTTGCAGACTACACAAGACCCTGTCTCATTCCAGCCATATCATTAGCACAAGCTGTGCAAACCCATGCAAATCAACAGGTTTTCCAGGCATAAAAGCAGACTCCAACAGCAGTTAAGCCACTTCTTACAACTGACAATGTCATACTTCCATCACTGATTATAGCACAAGAACAAAAGAGAATGGGTCTTTATTGTCCTTCATGAACTTGAGGGGCTGCAAGAAACCAGTGAAGTTACAAGCCTGGATTCTGTAATGTCGCTATCAGCATAATTTCCAGATCAAAGATCCGGCCTCCTGTTACGATCATCAAACATAATTTTGAGGTCAGGGGACAGGTCATCACAACACTATGTTAGGTAGAGTATAAAACCTTATCATCAGATTCTCAGCTAGTTTAAGTCAATGTATTCTGTGTGTTCCGCTGAAGTCAACGAAACTAAACACACTATCATAGGAAAAAGATATTTCAGCACGCCTCAGACCTGGAAAACTATCTTGAAAAATGCCCGTAACTTGTAACACAAATTCTCTGCACTTCCCACGATCTCTCAACAGCGAGCAGTAGTAAGACCCTAACAGTTACTTGCAACCTATTTCTTGCATAGCATTCATTTTTATTTTAATTTTAAAAGGGGCAACTAATAAATAAGATTTTTGCAGCTACTCACAAAAATCAATAAGCAAAGACATTTGTTCCAAGACTTAAATTTCTTGTATAATTTAAAAAACTAGCAAAACTCTGTAAAGTAAAATAGATACATTTACCTACTAATGTAGGAAACTACAGACAAACTTCAGGAAATGACCAAAGGTGCAGAGGATAGGCTAATGCCTATTAGCATTAGGTAGAAAAACAAGGTAGAAAAGGTAGAAATGCCTATTAGCATTAAGGTAGAAGAAGAAGAAGAACAACAACAACAAAAAACCCCCAGAAGTTCTACAGAAAAATGAGTGAGCAGCCCACAGCACTGGCAGACAGCAGATTTTTTTATCCCCGCTTCCTCCACCCCTTCTTCTTACCCCCCCACCCCCGTTTTTTTTTAAAGGAAATAATTATTCTATTCTGAAACATATTGCCAGTGATGCAGTTGAAGCCAAAAGTTTAAATGAGTTCAGGAGAGAATTAACCGAATTCTAACACATGTGCCAACACAACTGCTATAAAAAGCATCTGCATCATGGTGAAATGCAAACAGCTACTCTGAGAATGACACATTATTCTTCACTAAATTTGCCTTTTACCCTGTTGTATAGTTACTAATGTTGAAAAGAGTCACTGCTGTGCAAGAAACTAAAACTTACAGCGCTTTATGCTCGGAGAGAACTGTGGCCCATCAGCTCGTGGCTGTGAAGTCTTACAACTTAACACGCTGCAGTTGCACACCAGCAAGTTCTGAGGTGGACTGCCGACTGTATTCAATAGTCACAGCTTATGTAGGAGGATATGATAAACTTTACTTATTTGCCTTTAACCGATGCTCCAAATATGTTAAAGTCGTTCTTAAAGCAGGTTACTGGTTTGATTACCCTTCATACAAAATCCTCCTTCAAATGGAGGTTTCTCTTCTCTTCTTTTCAGATTTAAGGCATGAACAGAAACCACACCTGCATCATCACTGAAATCAGTGCCTATTTTTCAATAAACTTTAGCAGCAGCATCAGAATTCGTCCTCAAGTACCGGTCATAAAGCAAATGCTTCATTCTTCAAAACTTTTTTTAGCAAAGGTTAGTAATGCTGTACCACAGACTCTCACGCCCAGTCACACATGTTCTTCCCGAGACTGTTACGCAGCTTCGTATTTTAAAAATCGCCATCCTAACTGCGTACCTGATACTACTGGTTCTCCCCTTTTTAAAGTCTGATGTTAAGGAAAAGCTGCAAGTCCTACAAAACCAGGCAGACTTGCTTGTTCTTGCCAAAGAGAAAAAGGTTAAGCATTATTAAAAAATAAGACTATTGCCTACCTTTAAGTATCCATAAAGCTATCAACACGAACCGTATGGTGGCCTGTTAGCATCGCTATTTGAACACGGGCATGCAAAATGTCCTTCAGTTAAATTCCAAACTCTATGAAGTAATTGGTGGGCAATTCCCCAAGGATAAAACGTCTATCAAAAGCCAACAGTAAGCCAGAAATCTCTTTCCGTTTCATAGGGTAAAAAAAAATAAATACAGTGAATCCTGAAAAAAGAAATAGATATTAGACAGGGAACGCCTATATACTTATAGGGCAAGTAATAAAACATTTAGTGTTTTGATTTTATTTTTTTTTATGTCATCACAATAGTTAGACAAACATGGAAACATTTGCAACAGCAATACTTGGGTCACTTTAAAATCTTGGTAACACTGAAATACAGGGCAGCGAAAGCTAATGATGTGGGGAGGGGACTTTAGGTCTTCTTATTTTCATACACATTCACACACACACACACACATATATCTATATACACACGCGCACTCCACAACTCCAAAGAGCTATCTTAACTATGTCTGCCAGTAAACGGAAATAGTAGGCAGAAAGGAACCATATCTGTACTAAGACAGTTAGCTGTGCCGTAAAACTGAAGATCACTGCAACCAGTGCCATCTTAAAGAAGAAAAAACAACCACCACCACCAACAACCAAAAAACCTGAAAGGAACCATCACTGTGCATGTCATAAGCATGAAGTTATTTTAACCTGATGACTACTCTGCTCTATACTTTAAGCATCATGAAGTTTTTATGTATTTTTAAAGTCTAAGGTTATTATTTTAAATGGCCTACTTGTAGTGGCAGCCCAAGTAGCATTCTGGAGAACACCACAGTGCCCACAACTTCTACAGGTCAGTGCAGTCTGATCAAGCACTACATTTCTAGGGGAGGAAAACAAAAAACCACTACCGCTCATTTATTCAATTGAAAAGCTTATTACCTGCACCTTCCAAAGCAACAGGCTACAGGAACACTGAATGCAAAGTAAACCAGACCCATCTGGAATACTCTGACTCAGTCTCAGCTCCAAGTTACACATCTTTCATTTCGTATTTTAAGGGATTAACAGCATTTGGATGCACAGAAACTGCCTTTACAGTGAAGTCAGCAGACCTCCGAGTCAAAAGTTAAAATGTCTTCCTAAATTATAACAGTATTAGCACTTCCTCTGAAAAGGAGTGAAAAAAACACAACCAGGGAAGGAGGAAGTGACACAACACCAAGGGTTTTTTTTCCCAGAGATTACAAAATCCTGAGAGAACAAGATGCTTGTGCTATCAGAATAAAAATCCCCAAAGAAACAAAAGAGTTTACCTTTCCCTTGGAAAAGTTACTTTTGAGTCAAGATCTGCCCTTTTTCTCTCCCAAGCATGAAATCTCTCTTCAGCTTAAGACTCTCTTCTACTGCAGTAGAAGTTTAGTGCACATGCTGGAACCTGGACAGAATCTTATTTAAAAAAACAAACAATACAATAGTACTACAGTGGCTAGAAATCTTTTACATATTCTGATGAAAAGACTCAACTTATTTCTAGGAAATAAAGTGTTTGGGGCCAAAGCCAACGCATGATGTTCATGTAAGGTTAAATTTTTTTTTTTTTTTTTTTTTTTTTTTTTTTTTTTAAATTGATATATTGGAAAAAGCTGGAGAAGGAAGCGGGGACAGAAATGAAAAACCACTCAGGGAGTCAGTGGTATAGACTGTCACCATGCAATCTCAATATTGTAATTGCAGATCACATAGTCAGAACAAGCCAGTCAAAAGTAGCACACTCCCTGGGAGAGGGGCGGGAGTCTCTCTCCCCTTGTCTTTCAAGCCAAGACCCAACTAGCAGAAGGCAGCTTTTCTGTCAGATAAAGCAAGGCAAAAGGATCATGTACAGCAACTTCCTTGCAGCCTCTTGCTCCTGAGCACCCTTCTTCACCTCTTTCTTTCTTTCTTTCTCTCTTTCTTCTGGTGATGGGAAGGCAAAGCATGTTCTGTTCCTGTGAGCCCATACTGCTTGTCCCTATAGTCACAGCAGGCACCTGTGATTCCTCTCCGAAGACATTTACGCATAGAAATCAGTTGAGTGGTGTGTTACGGAAGCATAAGCTGCAGTGGACGTGATTTTGAATCAGTTAATTTTGTGCACACCATGACAAAATAAAACCAGCAATTTCTTACTTTATAGAAATTCTCCTAAAGTAGTAGTTGCCCCCAACAGCTGTCAAGTTTTTGTATCACAGGAGAACAAATGCAGCCAAAAGAACATTTTCTCTAAAAGGACCACTCCGAACTACACAAGCAGGCAGGCACAGGCAGCTCCCGATTTAATAAAGCGTATGTACACAGCACCACTTAGTGGTGCAAGCGGAGTCACCGCTGACAGGAATGAGAAGCTTGAACACCAACCTTCCCGCCCCGGCTCCCTGGACATGAACGATGTCTGGTCTGTCTGTCCTCACTCGCAAAATACCACTACAATGCCTTTACTACAAGAGAGTACATCTGCCAAGCAAAACAAGTCCAAGAGGGCTGAACCTCAAGGCCAGCAGAACCAACGGCTGCTGAGCATCAAACAGATGCATCCACTCTGAAGAGCTTTCAGAATTCTGCAGCACTCTACCACACGGTTTCTGGCGACACAGCCTGAAGCAGGGTTTAAACAAATGATCCAGCTTAGTATCTGCCTGTAGTGCAAAGAACAGCAATCTCTTGGCCCACGATTTGGGTTTTATATAGACTTGGGCCATAAACAAATGCAACAGATGTAGAAAAACTGAAGACCGACAGCAACTGGAACGTAACTATTCTTTTTCCACTCCATCAACCCGTTGGAAAACTAACTCACTCGTGCACTTACGTAACTGAGCACAAAGAGAACAAAAAGAAAGGCTTTTATTCAGAACAAATTAGTGTGTCTTTACAGGAAAGTAACGGTTTCAACTTATAAAACCAGCATCATCATTAGTGATGCACCTTTCCTGAATAAGGGATAAAAGAAGAGGATAACCATTGCTTTTACTGATACGTTCTTAATAATTAGCTGAGCACTTCTAAAGAGGAAGAACTTTGCTGCTTTCAGGACCGAAGTAAGAAAAAGTCTAAAGCATAGTCTTCCTGACGTGGGAAGACGTGTCCGCAAGAGAGGCACAAGATCCGATACAGAAATGTATCTACGTCTCGCTGAAAATTTGCACTCTAAGCATCACCAGCTTCTGCTTCCAGGGCAGTATACCACCAGCTTAACCGGAGGGTAGTAATTTTACCCCACACAAGAAGTCAGAACATGCACTATCCTTTAAGGAGGCAGAACAATAACCAAAGCAGAAAGAGGCTTAGAAATTAAGGCAAGATGGCACTTGCTCAGACACACAGTGAGGAGGTGCAAGCTGGGTAAGACAGCAAAATGGAGATTGTTCCTCGTTCACACAGAGCTCATTTCGACTCGAGTTGGTCGTCCTCTCCTCTTCCCACAAAATTAGGAATGCTTTTACGTAGGAAGTCCTGACTTTGTAGCCATCTATGCCGACAAACAACAAACTATTCTAGGTCTGCTCTTGTGGTATTTAGGAAGTCGCAGAATTCAGCTTAGGGATGCATAATCACAGTATTTAATTACTGTTGCAGTACTGACCTACCTACACCAGCAGAGAATAAACTAAAAATCATAGTGCTTCTGATTTGGTATAAGCCAACAGACCTCCAGATTTTTTTCAGAGCACGTAAAGGTACAGCTCTCTGGGCATCACATGGTAATCATAACTGCCAAATGACTTGACAAGCTTGTAAACATCCAAACCGCTGCAAACACATCTATACATACAATAATGGATAAAACGTAGATGCATTCCACCTACACGCTTATGCAGGCAAACACTCGTGAGTTAAAAGCCACTGTATGAACCAGCTTACGGAGCGCTTAACAAAGCCAGTGATTCCCTGGCACACCTGAAGACCAGAAAAACATTCACCAAATAAAGTTAGGGACATGCTCTTTTGTTGTTTTTTTTGTTTGTTTTTTTTTTTTTTAAACTGTAACGTGTACTAAGACAGCAAGGTCACTTTTCCAGCATCATTCATACACACATATGCCCCAGAAGCTACTTGAAATTACCTTGTGTAATGGAATTGTCTGGAAAGCTCAGCTTAAAGTAGCTGAGCTCAGTGACTGATTGATTTACAGGTACAGAAAATAAATGCATGCAGCATTTTAACAATGCTGACTTACCAGTGTTATGTTATTTCCATTTAGCAAAATCTGGTCTAGCTTTGTGATTCTTCTGCCCTCAG